>NC_079165.1:103924642-104052142 GCF_947568905.1 Ostrea edulis
ATATAGATCTGGTGAATTTGGTACTCGTGTTTTGTTGGGGTTGATTGATGGAAATAAGAGACTACCTAAGCAGGTAATCATCCAGATAAGATCAAGTGCTGTTCTCAGCTGACATAGTGATGATGAAAGATATATTTTGCTACAAATGTTGAATACCATCGGCACTATTTAGTTCAAGTGCAGTCGGCCTTTGTGAAAAAATGATTATCTAACAGATAACCCTAAAAGCAGTACAGGAAATCTAGGGGCGAGAACTGTTCAACAGGCGGCTAAAATTGATGAATTAAATGTAAATGCTGTAATAAATCTAAATCAAACTGGAACTACTGGTTGGAACGGGATCTGAAATAACTAATACCAAAAGGACTGCAAATAAGCATCTAATCAGATACCACAACCCATCAAATGGGTACAACCAACCTAACCTTGTGATCAAACAAAATTCAAATTTAAAACTGACAATTTTATACAATAGTGATCAACTGGGTCAAGGTCCCCAATCTAGAGGTAGTGCTAAAGTAAATTTCATACCCTTGCTTTACTTCTTACTGGTTCCAAATGAATTTAAAAGCACTGATATGGTACAAGCAGGAACCAAATTAGAAAGAAGCCCTATGAGTAACTGTTTTAAATATCATTTGCAGCCATCCAAAGACAGTTAAGACCACGCACCCGTTCCCTCTTTAAGGTACCCATCTATCCAGGTTTGAAGTTGCACACTAGCGATCTTTACACTCCAAACAACTCCCCCGAAACATGGCGTGCATAGACATTTTACCTCGAAGCCAATTTCTTGTTTATCCGAATTCGGAGTCGAAAGCAATGCATACCTTTATGACTTATCATGGAGCCTTCACAATTTTATTTTTGGGGCTAATAAAAACGCTGTGATGTATACACACACAGAACAAAGTCTGTAACTTACAGGAGATACAAAAATTGTTCTTCCGTTCCTGAAAATTTCTGCTCAGATATTTTCAGTTTGTTTGTTTTCCGTCCCTTTGGGAATTGTTTACTCATATTAGGACGTCACCAGCTGAATGTGCATTTGTGGTCAGCGGAGGACAAGAGGTTTTCAATTTCACGGATACAAAATATTTTCGAGGTAATGTAATTTCTATTGTGCAAAGAGATTATTAATCTGGTTCCTTAGTAAAAGACTTCAATACCTTTGTTGTAAGAGTGGCACTATGTAGGATATCCCCGGGCCAGAACAACTGGGAGGCGACCGTCACTGCCGTCAGACTCAAACTGACGTTACCGCCAGCGTCAAATGTAGTATCCAGGTTATGCTCGTCATGGAATATGTATTTCCGGACTGCATTATGGAGCACTGCTAGCAGGATGGAGAATCCACCAAAGCCAAGAATCATAAGTAGGGCCGACTCATACCGCTCTAGAACGGGGTTGACTCTGCCACAAAAAGAAAATGAAATCGGATTATTTTATCTTTTAAACCGGTCAAGGAACCATGTAAGACATTGCCTATTTTCTGGACCCTGTACGTTTTGAGATAGAACTATAAAACTGACATATAAAAATTAAGAATATCATTTTGTTTGAAAACACTTTTCTTCTTTATTTATTTTTAACGCAGGAATGACCAAACACGGTTTACTGTTATGTGTGAAATGACTGTACGTCGGTGAATGTCTGACTACGCCTGCGCTCTATTATTTCTTAATCAAAATGTTGATAATATTTTTGAACTTTTATCTGTATTTCAGAGAAATTGCGGGAAATGGTTCATTTTCTGCCATTACAGAGACACCCAAACGCAATGTTATCGACACCAACATATTTCATACAGGCATTGATGTATAAACTTCTGAAAGTTTATCAGAATTTGAATCAGTTAAAATTTCTAATGTCCTATTACTAAATGCATGCAACTTAACGTAATCTAAACTGACCTACTTAGATTTTTCAATCCTGTTTTATCGAAGCCATGGATTGTTCAAAGACATGATAAGTTGAGCTCGTAAGATTGCAAAGTCAAACAACATTTCATGACAAAAAGAAAAACAAATGCAAGGTTAAATCACTGACACCAAATTCGAAGACAAACTGGGGCCTCAAAGGTCTATTTAGAGTCCTTCTATATTTACATATATATGACGGGGTGGGGATACAAGTTTTATACTTGTTGGTTGTATTTAGTAACAATAAGCGTTTGTTTAAGGGCACAGAGGATAATGTTACTTCTTTTAGGAGGGGGGGGGGGGGGGTAAGAAGAAATGTATACTTTAAAAAGGAATATTCTTTCTCGAAATCCACAGGACAACTTATTGTATAAATTAATTGACGGATCAGCAGGGAAACATGGAGATACACACAAACATGTACAAACTTCTAACGAGTTTTCAATTCCTTTTAAGTTTGGTTTTGTTTTGTTTTTTGTTTTTTTTTTGTATTGGCAAACAGTCTAATCAGATTTTAATTATTCGTTGAATTCGTATGTATTCGTGACGTGGAATAATCATTGCATCCTGCAATGTAAAATTGTTTACACTAGTTTATCTTATTTGAGTTAGAGAGAGAGAGAGAGAGAGAGAGGAGATTCCGCCACTTACCCGGTGGTGCCAGGCGCCTTATTTAATGGCTTTGGGCATGCTGACTGGTTGAATCCTTCCACAATGGTCACACAAACTCCGAAGAGGATTAAAATTTCACCTCTCACCATATCTTCAGATAGGATAGTAGCACCTGAAGAGAGGTCACACGAGGTCACCCAGGTAACGGGAAGTTATATCTAGATGTATTCCTGCGCGAGGAATGAGGCTGACTGTGTCTGTAGAATACATTATATACTCGAACGCTCACCGAGATTATATTACCCTATCAATGGTCGATAGAGTTGATGAGGAGAGGACATGAACAATTTCAGAGATTTTATCTGTCTCAATTTTACGTTAGATAGAGCAAAACATTTTACTTCTAAGAAATAAAGAGGGACAAATTGTTAATTCATTTCTAAAATCATACTGTACATGTATGCTAAGTCAGAAAGGTTAACTTCATATTTAGATATACTCCCCCAGGAAAAATAAATCCGTAGACTTGTTAACAGTTGTTTAGAAATGCATACTTTGTTTTCAAGATGATAAAACCATAACTATACCCTGTCACAATGATGAAGAGCCACAACATGCCGTCATATTGTTAATTTCTAATTCAATTAATGGCAGCAGCCAGTAAATGCATAACTTACAAAATAACAATAACCTTCGCCCTCTTTAGATGTTATGGAATTAACAGCACTTCATCCTTAAATCCTAAATTATTGTCACGTCTTATTCTTCAATGAAATGTTCGTCACGCAAATTTTTCAACAACAAAAAAAATAGTGAAAGCTAGATGAACTTGTTACACACAGTCTAGATCTAGTACATAAAGTATTGAATTAAAACTGATTTACTACTTGTTTCAAACCGTCTCCCGATATCATTAGCCATAGTTTAAACAATATTAGTGAATAGGAGTATGCAGCAGGCATAGCTTTAAATACCCTCTCCTTAGTGCTTATTTATGCTTAATTCATATTAATTAAACAGTGTAAAAACAGTAGTGTATTATATTGTAGTATAGTGTATCGTATTGTCTGTCTGTCCGTAAACTTTTCACATTTTCATCTTCTCCATAACCACGTGGCCAATTTCAATCAAATTTGGTTCAAATCATCCATGGGTATAGGGGATTCAAGTTTATCCAATGATGGACCAGGCTCACTTCAAAGGGGAGATAATCACGAAAATGCAAAAAACAGGGTAGGGTTATTCAAAACTCTTCTTCTCAAGAACCACTAGACTAGAAAAGTTCAAATTTACATGACAATTTCTCGACATACTGCACATTCAAGCTTGTTAAAATCATGGTCCCGGAGATAGGATGGGGTCACAATAGGGGATCAAAGTTTTACACGTGAGTATATAGGGGAAAATCTTTTAAAATCTTTTCAAGAACCACTGGGCCAGAAAAGTTCATATTTACATGAAAGCTTCCTGACGTAGTACAAATTCAAATTTGTGTAAAACCATGCCCCCCCCCGGGGGGGGGGGGGGGGGGGAGTAGGGTGGGGTCACAATATTGGATCAAGTGTTGTGTACGAGTATGTTGGGGACATCTTTAAAAATCTTCTCAGAAACCACTGGGCAAGAAAAGTGGAAATTTACATGAAAGCTTCCTGACATAGAGTAGATCCAAGTTTGTGCAAATTATGGTCCCGGGGGTAGGTTGGGGTCACAAGGGGGGTGGGGGTCAAAGTGTTATATGCAAAAATATAGGAAAATCTTTAAAAATATCTTATGAACTATTTAAGCTAGGGCTTACATGTTTTGTATATACATTCTTTATGGAAGGACCTTTCATGTAATGTGATGGTTTGTGACCTTGACCTGAAAGTTTTACCTACTTTTGATTAAAAAAATCTGACTATTCAATATATAATGAATTATTTGAGGTAGATCTTTTATATTGTGTATGTGTATTTCTTGTGGCAAGACCTTTCATATCATATCGTGACCTTTGACCTTATAACCTTGAACTTGGAGTTTGGTTTACTTTTAAGAAAACATAACTTATTAAATGAATCGGGAACTATTTTAGGTGGGGTTTGATTACTTCCATGTGTATATAGATTCTTTATAGCAAGACCATGTACACAATTGATCTTTTGACATTGGTGTTTACCCCACTTTTCAAAACCCCTGACCTATTCAATATCTCCTGAACTATTCAATGTTGGGATTTCGTATTTGGTATATAGATTCTTTATGTCAAGAGCTTATTATTTCATGAAGCTTGACCTTGTATTGTGACCTTGGAGTTGTACCCACTTTTTAAATCTCTGACCTATTCAATATTTCCTGAATTGTTTAAGGGAGATCTTTCATATTTTGCATACAGATTTCTTATGGCAAGACCTTTCATTTCTTACAACTCGGTATGACCTTTCACCTTGGAATTTTATTCACTATTAAGAAAACGTAATCTGTTAGATATCTTCAGAACTATTCAAGGTAGGGATTTCATATTTTGTACATAGATTCTTTATGACAAGACTTTGTGATACAATTGTATTTGATCTTGTGACCTTGACCCACTTTCTTAAAATCTAGACCTAATCAATATTTCCTGAAGTATTCAAAGCAAAGCTTTCATAATTTGTACATAGATTCATCATTTGACCTTGACATGGAAGTTTGACTTTCATATTTTGTATATATATTTCTTATGGTAAGAACCATAATCTATGACCTTGGCCTTATCCAGAACAATAAGATCATGTTAGTCATATTGGTGTTGAGACATATCTGTGTTATGTCAATTCATTTTCAGTTATGTTCTGATCCTTTGGGGCTAGGTTAAGGCCATAATATGGGGTAAAAATTTACATGGGAATAAAAATTAATAAAAAGAATCTGTCAAAAGTCAAAACAGCTGAACAACGGCAGGGCCAAGGTGATTCAGGTGAGCGATGTGGTCCATGGGCCACTTGTTGTGTAATGTATTGACTGAATTATACTGTGTCACACTGCACTGTGTATCATAATGTAGTGCAGTTTTTGTATTGTATTATATAATGTATTGTAATGTATTGTCTTCAATGTCCTGCATTGCATTATATCATATAATTGAATAATTCCGAGCTCCCTGATTGGCTGATATCCAACAAACCAAAATAGATATTATCTAATTAAAATTAGATGTTAGATCCGCTCGCATACATATGTATGAGAGCGGATCTAACATCTAATTTTGATTAGATTTGAATAGATAAAACGTCATGTTCACTTCCACGTATCAGGAGTCAACCAAAAAATGACTTTGTTAAACACCATTCTGATTCTACACACATACATTGTAAATTCTGTAGTTGATATTTAAAAGATGCTGGACTTCCTTACTGACGATATCTACGTAGTCTTCAAACAGTCTGTTGAAATTCTTATGGGAACAAATCATGCTCCTATAGTAGATGACCTATTTTTTGTATTCTTATGAGGCAGACTTTGTTCAAAAACTTTTTCATGAGAAGAAATTTTGCTGTGGCCTTCAACTCTACATTTATAAACAATGTACATCGACGATGCTTTATCTCTTATTTCCTTTCATGCATATCTTGATTCTATACATCCCAGTGAACACGAAATAAAACGTTCTTCCACATCTACTTCATGTTTAGATATTTTATGAACATAAACGTTAGCGGTAAACTAATATTTCAACTGTGTGACAAACGGGGTTATTTCAGTTTCCATCGTCAACTTCTCATTTATGTAATATATGAAATATTCCATCATCAGCTGTATATGATATTAATGTCTCAATAATTTGATGCACGAGAGCATGTTCTGCATATGATCAATGTTTAAACCGAGACAGACTACTGACAAATAAGTTGATTTAACATGGATTTCAACAGTCTTGTTTAACAATTACATACTGATGACTACGGATTATTCCGCTTACCTAATCTGGATGTAATGCTCGCAGCGGGTTTGACTGGTCAACAGGAGATGCTTACTCCTCATAGACACCTGATCCCACCTCTTGTGTGCCCATGCAGGGATCCGTGTTTGCTCCGAGATTGATCATTGTTCGTTGTCTTCACTCTTTCATAATGAATAAAACCCCTCTTACCCATTTACTTCGGACTAGATCTTGTTCTCTAGCTGTAAACAAAGAAGGCCGACCAGGTGTTGTTTTGTAAATTATTTAATCATAAACAATTATTGACATTCATAAGGTTAATACGATGCTTTAGATACCCGAGAAACACAATATTCACCGAGCCTGGGGGGTTGTATTGACCTAAACAAAGGTCAATAATTGTATAATATTGTAGCGTATTGATTGCATTATATCAATGATAGGTGAATATAACGAACAGTGATCAATCTCATAACTCCTATAAGCAATACAAAATAGAGAGTTGGACAAACACGGAGCCCTGTGTTGTACTGTGGTATTGCAGTGTATTGTACTACACATGTATATTGTCGCGTATTGAACGTATAGGCACAAACCATTGCTGATCCAACAGTCTCCTTTCTAACATTCTAGGAGGAAATCAGCTTGAAAGGCATCTTATTGAATTCAATTTATCAATCACTATTCGAGAATATACCTGTATTGATATCACAACTTTAAATCGGTGATATGAAGAACTATTCACTGATACCAATAACTAAACAATGGAGCCCAATGGACACTGATCTTTTAACTTTCTTTAATTACTTTGCCTTACCACATCATGTCGAAGTTTGATTTTTCGGTGATGTAATGTTTTAAAAACATAAATCAAAACATGAATCCTTGACAACAATGTTTACCCGACAAGGAGAATGTCCCTTGGAAATTCAGATCTAATCAAGGATATGATTAACAGAGCACCACCTTAATCGCAACCTATACAAAATAGTTTAGAAATCCTTTGCAGTACCACATAAATATGTGCGACAAAAATTTCTTCTAAGTCATAAATTCACGTCTTTTAAATATCATAGTAATAGTTGTTAAAATTAATCACAGCTTACCAATCGTGAAACCTACCAGGTATTTATCCTGCAAACTATATTCAATACTCAGAGTAATCGCGTTGCTGGTACAGTGAGACTTGTATTTATAACATAATATTTCACTGATAGACAAACTGACAATGTACCAATATTATTCTGCCAATACAGCCACAAAACGTCTTTTATTAATGAGAGGGCCCTTGTGAACAATCTTCCCTTTAAAATATTCTGTGTAAAGATGTTCCGTTACGGGATGCAGCAATCGACTAAAGCTTGGCAAGTGATTGACATCATTTCCTATCTTATAGCGCTATAAACATCAAAAGGCTAATTCAATGAAACTTAAATGCATTTAAAAAAAAACAAGGCTAAGAAGAAAAAAACCCATATATATATATATATATATATATATATATATATATATATATATTTATATATGGTTATATATATATATATATATGGTTATATATATATATATATATATATATATATATATATATAATGAAACCCCCAAAAAGGCTGCTTCTCAGCCACCATCGCATCAATTTTATCATTACACTGGAAAGGGGGATGACTCGAAATTATCTCAATGTTGTAGGCGATAATGATTGGGCTCACATGGAATAGTGGGTTTTTTTTTTATTGCTATGGGTGTATGGAAACGTTGGAAGTGTGTGGTAGCGTAGAAATTACGTCATCCTTTCAAATCCCCGTGATAAAAACTAGACAGTATCTCCTCATCTTCTACACTAATCAGAAAAAAACTTTCTGGACAACCAGAATAATGTATCCTTCAATGTATAGAGAAATGAACTGGAATATTTTCATCATAGTGGAAGGATATTCCTATTCCAATAAAAGATTTCCTTTTCATACGTATTATGACTAACAGACACTATGTCTCTGATACATTATACTAAGTTGGAAAAGTGAACGTTTCTGTAAACCAGAAAGATTTAGTTACTAATGTTGTATTGCTATTTAAATTGCAATACAGGTAACTCAATTTAAAACTTTTAAGTGTATAGCCCCATCCAAGGGCAGATCACTCTAATCACAGAATAGTATGAAATTGATACTGTAACAAACCAACTTTTATTCGCGGCTACTTTATTTCGCGGTTCACCTGTGGTAAACTGGTTTGCGGTGATTTTCGTGATCGAGCCTTTTTCAAGACGTACATTAATATTCGCGATGATGAGGTTCTCTCCAAATTTTCTTCACAAGGATAAAAGTAAGTTTACAGTATTCCATATTTCATTTAGAAAAATAATTTTGGTTTCAATACCCCCCCCCCCCATTTTTTATTTTGATAAATAGTATTGTGTTTAAGCCCCACAGAGGTAATGGATTATTTTGAATTGTTTGCTACATGAGGCAATCTTTTTAAAATTTCCAATATCATGACTTCATTGCACATATCCTACAGTTTTTATTCATGATTTCGATTAGCATGGTATGCATCCTTCTTTCTTTTTATAGAATATAGAATTTCATGTTAAATTGACAGGTCACTTACCTGTCACAGTTAACATTATATTCATAAACAATGAAACATTATAAGTTTATTAATGGCAAAACTTTGGTACATATTATAAATATAAATATAAAACTCATTTAATCATGTCATCATATGACATTCACATAAAATGATTTCACAGATTTGATAATGGCCTGTGTGCTTTTGAAAAGTTTAAGACAAATATCATATTGAACAATTTACAGAGGAAACCGAACAATTTACAGAGGAAACTGAACAATTTACAGGGGAAACTGAACAATTTACAGAGGAAACTGAACAATTTAAAGGGGAAACTGAACAATTTACTGGGGAAACAAAACTCCACTTTTCACTTCATCATGTATCAGGTCTCTATCATACATACAGTAAAATATGAATGTAAGAAACATGCTCAAAATGAATTCAGGTTTATTGTGGAGTGATATTTATTCTCCTATGAGAGAAAAATCTTATTGGATATAACAAAGTTTGTTTATATGAACAGATTTTCGTTGGCCCTGGAGATTCGCTATAACTATTCTACAGTGCTTTTAAAAAAACCATTGACCAACATTAAAGTTGCAGACAGCCAGATGGAGAAAAAAACAATGTATGGTAGCTTGCAAAGGCCTTGACCTATCCAAGAGACACAAAACTCGCACACATCTCCTTTCAGTATTGATTATAAATATGCTGTATATGTTATATTAAGACTGCAACAGACTACATGTACCTTGCAATATGTCACCTGTAAAAATGTTTTATCTACCCTGTAGTATTGTAGTCAAATAATGGCCTGACTGTGGTAGAGCATCCTTACCCGTCTGGAATAATAAAATGTTTAATTTATATTACTACATATGTTCAGTGTTTTTAATTTTCAATAAATAATATCAGCTTAATATGTGCAATAAATACACAAACAGGTTTCCATAGTTGGTGTTAAACAACTTTTAATATTTGAGTATTTCCCTTATGGCCAGCTATAGTTTAGGTTGGTTACGGATTGTTTTTCATGGTTCATCGGTTCGTTTCTTAATTATTGGTCACATGACAGTTCTTGGTCAGTGTAAGATGCAGTTTGAATTTAGAAATTGAATTGGTCAGTTGCGTCATACTTTAGTTAAAAACTTTGGACATTTGGACTTACAGACTACAATCTACTAATCAGGTCAGTTACTAATTATGTTAAGGATTGTATGCATAGAGTGAGTGAGAGTAAGAGTAGTATGAGTATTTTATTTCCATTTATTTCATAATGAGTGTATTGCTTCAGAAATCCGAGTAATATATATGTTTGTATTAATTGATAGATATACACCAGACCTACATGTTACTATAGATCCATCCGGATTCTAATACCACATATTTGGTAAGAGTGTGTTAAGTATTGTTTAGGTGGTGTTTAATATGCTTGTCTAGTCATTATATGTTCTGGACAGGTTCTTAGTTTTAAATGCAGAATATTAAGTAAATTTGATTAATTATGATTTTATAGTAATGATTGATCTGATGAAGAAAAGACAATTCTATTTATGTGATTAATGGAACTAATTAATATGGAATTATTTCTTCGCCATGTCTGTCCGTGATTTTATGTCGTGTGTCATATGTAATGTGTGCATGTTTAATATTTGTTATTACTTGTTGTAGAATCTTTTGGATGATATTTATTGGATAACATTTGGATGATCTGTAAATGATGTTATTCTGATCGATTGTGATAAAATAAACCTTGTGACCGGTATGCTTGTTTGAGTTATCACCCGGTAACATGACAAAAGATTACAAATGCTTGTGGTGTATAGAATTTTGGATAGAGAGCTATTTCTCTTATGGTGGTTTATCTTGTGTATGTTTGAGAAGGACTGGAATTTCTGGGTATAATCTGTACCACATAAACAAAGAAAATTAATCCACCTCCTTGATCTTATAACCATTTGAGGAAAATTATGTCACATTTTCTCTATATATAAACTACTTATAGCATTAAAAACTACATTAAAAATTGTATACAGAATGAATAAATAAAATGCTAAATAGACAAAGTGATTCTATAGAGAGTGAAACCAACAATACTGCATAATTCATACAGTACCGTGTAAAGTGATAATGGTGAAGTACAGTAACAGATAGGTATGACAAATGTTACAGTGGAATGCTAGGACTTGGAATCTGGTTGTACACTATCCTCCTGGTTTGGGCTATGTACACTATCCTCCTGGTTTGGGCTATGTAAACTATCCTCCTGGTTTGGGCTATGTACACTATCCTCCTGGTTTGGGCTATGCACATCTACCACTGTCTTTGGTACAGATATATCTTTCTGATTGGTCAATCCAGGATCTGTCACTTGACCAGAATTCTGATCCCTGCCTTGTGTTCCTTTTAGATCTCCCTCTGTCTGAGTGTCTGTTTTGTCCACCCCCTGGTCATTCTCCTCCTCCCCCAAGACTATATAGTTGTTCATGCTGGGCGAGTCCAGAGTGACTGTTGGGAAGGGTCGTTCACTGTTCTCCAATGATGCTGCATCCCAGTCTGCACTGCTCTGGGACCCCATCAGATCTCTGCGGGAGGACTGTGTATCCCCATCTGCTAGTAAAGGTGTCCGTTCATTATCTGTTTTGAGCTGTGGCTTGCTGATGGTCTTTTTCACTGTTTTGCCTACACAGAAATATTTTTGGTGAATAGTTTTTGCTTTCAAAGAACAACGGGAAACAAATGTCTTTATTTAATCCAAAATAGCAACATAATTTCAAATATGAATAATAGTTGTAATATATGTGTTAGCATTAATTCTTTTGTTATTTTGAGTGTTTCACATGACTTCACAAAATACAAAATTACACTCATAATTTGCCACCTTGATATCACATTCTTAATTTGAAGAAAACAACTGCTGCTTTCCACCCCTACCTCTGCTTCCTTAGGTACATACCTCTGTTTTTAAGTCCCATCCTCTCCTTCTGTAAGTTCCTACCTCTTCTACTTCTGCTTCTACCTTTTCTTCTCTCTTTCTCTACCTCTCCTTCTCTCTATCTCTTCTTTAAGTTCTCACTCTACTCTTTTAAGTCCCTTTCTGTTCTTCTTTAAGTTCTTACCTCTGTCTCTCTAAGTAACTACCTCGTCTTATATTCCATACCTCTAATTCTTTGAGTTTATACTCTGCCTTTTTATAGTCCTGTCTCTGCTTCTATTAGTCCCTACCTTGCCATCTTAAAGTTGCAACCTCTTCTACTGTCGTTTTTAATGGTTGCGGTAGCCTAGTTGTTTGGGCAGTCATATTTCAACCAAGAGACCTGGGTTCAATCTTGGCACTATGTCAAATCCAAGATGTTTAACATAGGTAGTGACTGTACCTTCATCAATCACCCAGCATTAGAAGTGAATGTCACAAGTTTTTCAGATATGATGTTAAAACCAGAGGTCCCAGTCAGGGTAGGCATTTGCATGATGGAGAACCCTTGTTGCTATGGCCCTGAGTAGTATGCATTGGTCAAAATTTGTGGCACTTCACTTAAATCTGGTGATGTCTCTACATGAGTGAAAAATTATCAAAAGGGACATAAATACACAAACCTCTCCCTCTCTCAGTCCCTACTTCTGCTCCTTTAAGTTCTAACCTCTCCTTTCAGTTCCTACCTCTTCTCTCTGTCTCTACCTATCCTTCTCTCTGTTTCTACCTATCCTTCTCTGTCTCTACCTCTTCTTCTCTCTGTCTCTACCTATCCTTCTCTCTGTTTCTACCTATCCTTCTCTGTCTCTACCTATCATTCTCTCTGTCTCTACCTATCCTTCTTTCTGTCTCTACCTATCCTTCTCTTTGTCTCTACCTATCCTTTTCTGTCTCTACCCATCCTTCTCTCTGTTTCTACCTCTTCTTCTCTCTGTCTCTACCTATCCTTTTCTCTGTCTCTACCTATCCTTCTCTCTGTCTCTACCTCTTCTTCTCTCTGTCTCTACCCATCCTTTTCTCTGTCTCTACCTATCCTTTTCTCTGTCTCTACCTCTTCTTCTCTCTGTCTCTACCTATCCTTTTCTCTGTCTCTACATATCCTTCTCTCTGTCTCTACCTCTTCTTCTCTCTGTCTCTACCTATCCTTCTCTCTGTTTCTACCTATCCTTCTCTGTCTCTACCTATCATTCTCTCTGTCTCTACCTATCCTTCTTTCTGTCTCTACCTATCCTTCTCTTTGTCTCTACCTATCCTTTTCTGTCTCTACCCATCCTTCTCTCTGTTTCTACCTCTTCTCTCTGTCTCTACCTCTTCTTCTCTCTGTCTCTACCTATCCTTTTCTCTGTCTCTACCTATCCTTCTCTCTGTCTCTACCTCTTCTTCTCTCTGTCTCTACCCATCCTTTTCTCTGTCTCTACCTATCCTTTTCTCTGTCTCTACCTCTTCTTCTCTCTGTCTCTACCTATCCTTTTCTCTGTCTCTACATATCCTTCTCTCTGTCTCTACCTCTTCTTCTCTCTGTCTCTACCTATCCTTCTCTCTGTCTCTACCTCTTCTTCTCTCTGTCTCTACCTCTTCTTCTCTCTGTTTCTACCTCTTCTTCTCTGTTTCTACCTATCCCTCTCTCTGTCTCTACCTATCCTTCTCTCTGTCTCTACCTATCCTTCTCTCTGTCTCTACCTATCCTTCTCTCTGTTTCTACCTCTTCTTCTCTCTGTCTCTACCTATCCTTCTCTCTGTCTCTACCTATCCTTCTCTCTGTTTCTACCTATCCTTCTCTCTGTTTCTACCTCTTCTCTCTGTTTCTACCTTTTCTAGTGTCTTTTTCTACCTACTCTTCTCGTTTTTGCTGTCCCTTCCTCTCCTTCTTTATGTCTCTATCTCCCTTCTGTCCTTCTTTCCATCCCTACCCCTTTCTCTTCATCCCCACCTCTCCTTCTTTATGTCCCAACCTCTCCTTCTTTCCATCCCAATCTCTCCTTCTTTATGTCCAACCTCTCCTTCTTTCCATCCCTACCCCTTCTTTCCATCCCTTCCTCTCTTTCTCTTCATCCATATCTCTCCTTTACCTCTCCTTCTTTCCATCCCTACCTCTCTTTGTCCCCACCTTTCCTTCTTTTTATCTCTATCTCTCCTTCTTTCCATCCTTCTCTTTCCCTTTGTCCTTATCTCTCCTTCTTTCCATCTTAAGCTCTCCTTTAAGCCCCTGCCTGTCCTTCTTTCCATCCCTACCTCTCTTTGTCCCCACCTTTTCTTTTCATCTCTATCTCTCCTTCTTTCCATCTTTCTCTTTCCCTTTGTCCCTATCTCTCCTTCTTTCCATCTTAAGCTTTCCTTTAAGCCCCTGCCTGTCCTTTTGTAAAATACTCACTTTACTTCAACACCCTTCTAAAATGTGAAATGGTTCTTTGTTGCGTGTTTCACCCATGTCTATAACTACTTGTTTGTTAATATACCAATACTTACCTATAACTTTGACATGTTCTATGACATCATCTCTCATGTCTGACACATCCCACATAGACAGGAATGAAGTGAAACAGCTAACATTTTCATTGTCACTTCTGATGAATGGCTTATGGGAAAATGAATAGTAGTGTGCAATGGCTGCTAAGAACATTTCTATACAGATCAGGAAATCCTGAAACCACGGAAAGGATAAACAGATCAAATACAAAGTAACTTTCAACTTCCTTTTTGATGCATACTGGGAACATCCACTCCCTATTAGCTCTAATGTACTGAAAAATAATTTTGCCTTAGTTTTTATGGCTGTTTCTCTCTTTTTGTTTTCTTATTAGAGTTTGGTAATTATCACCATTAAACCAAATCTGGGGGAGGGGGTGCAAAATTATCCCAATATACAGAATTGGTGACATTGAATTAGTTTGCAAGATTGTAACTGAAGTTCTTCTTACGTTTCACTACTGGTCTCACTACAGTGGATGATGATAGGATCTCACTAGAGTAGTTGATAAAGTGATCTCACTACAGTGGATGATGAGTGAGTGATGATAAGATCTCACAACAGTGGATGATGAGTAGATGATAAGATCTCACAACAGTGGATGATGAGTGGATGATATGATCTCACTACAGTGGATGATGAGTGGATGATATGATCTCACTACAGTGGATGATGAGTGGATGATATGATCTCACTACAGTGGATGATGAGTGGATGATATGATCTCACTACAGTGAATGATGAAAGGATTTCATTACAGTGGATGATGAGTGGATGATATGATCTCACTACAGTGGATGATGAGTGGATGATATGATCTCACTACAGTGGATGATGAGTGGATGATAAGATCTCACTACAGTGGATGATGATAAGATCTCACTATAGTGGATGATGAGTGGGTGATGATAAGATCTCACTACAGTGGATGATGAGTGGATGATAAGATCTCACTACAGTGGATGATGAGTGGATGATATGATCTCACTACAGTGGATGATGAAAGGATTTCATTTCAGTGGATGATGATAAGATCTCACTACAGTGGATGATAATAGGATTTCACTACAGTGGATGAAAAGTGGATGATGATAAGATCTCACTACAGTGGATGATGAAAGGATTTCACTACAGTGGATGATGAAAGGATTTCATTACAGTGGATGAAAAGTGGATGATGATAAGATATCACTACAGTGGATGATCAGTGGATGATATGATCTCACTACAGTGGATGATGAAAGGATTTCATTTCAGTGGATGAAAAGTGGATGATGATAAGATCTCACTACAGTGGATGATGAAAGGATTTCACTACAGTGGATGAAAAGTGGATGATGATAAGATCTCACTACAGTGGATGATGAAAGGATTTCACTACAGTGGATGATGATAAGATCTCACTACAGTGGATGATGAGTGGATGATATGATCTCACTACAGTGGATGATGAAATGATTTCATTTCAGTGGATGAAAAGTGGATGATGATAAGATCTCACTACAGTGGATGATAATAGGATTTCACTACAGTGGATGAAAAGTGGATGATGATAAGATCTCACTACAGTGGATGATGAAAGGATTTCACTACAGTGGATGAAAAGTGGATGATGATAAGATCTCACTACAGTGGATGATAATAGGATTTCACTACAGTGGATGAAAAGTGGATGATGATAAGATCTCACTACAGTGGATGATCAGTGGATGGTGATAAGATGATAAGTGGATGATAAGATCTCACTACAGTGGATGGTGATAAGATGATAAGTGGATGATATGATCTCACTACAGTGGATGATAAGTGGATGGTGATAAGATTTCACTCAGGGATGTGATTGAATTCCTCAGAAATCAGAGGAAAACTGGTCAAAAAGGGAGGAAAACACCTAACCCTACCTGGAAAAAAAATCATTTTCTACCACTTTAGATCAAATCCAGAGTGTTTCATTTTTTCCAAAATTGAGCAAATCAGAGGATTTCCTCTGAAAAGAGGAAAAATCACATCCCTGCTCACTACAGTGGATGAAAAGTGGGTGATAATAGGATCTCACTACAGTGGATGATGATAAGCTTTCACTACAGTGGATGATAAGTGGATGATGATAGGATCTCACTACAGTGGATGATGATAAGATCTCACTACAGTGGATGATGATAAGATCTCACTACAGTGGATGATAAGATCTCACTAATGTGTATGATGATAAAATATCACTACAGTGGATGGTAATACTAGTTCTGATTTCATTACAAAATATTTGCTTATACTAGCCTGTAATCCAGTAGCCACATCATGAATGTTGTGGTAGAAAACCCAAGTACCCCCTTGAGGAATCCAGTCCAGTTTGACCAGTATAGCAATGGCTACAGACTGCCTGCAATATTCAAAGTACTGTATACCTGTACTGGCAAATTTAAACCACCATTCAATTTTCATCAATTTCAACCTCATTCATAATCAGCAAATTAAAATCTGGGTAAGTTTACATTTATTTATTTACTTTGAAATACAGAGTAATTGTACAGTGAAACTCCTTCACCACCCTCCCACCACCCTCCACATGAAAATGAACCCATCACCCTAATGAATAGGACGATTCTGAGAGGTACTGAAAATGAAATCATTTTACATAGAAAACTCCATAGCATCATAATAACTATAAGTCTCATATCCCTCCACTGAGCACAATTAAATTGGGGCCTAAATCAAGGTAGTGGATGGTGAAGGATATGCTTCTTTGACAGTTGTGTATTGTGAACCAAGGTGAAAGCTAGGGGACCCTACTTGTGATTCAGAGACCATTATTCTATCTCAGCGTCCTGTTTGTTTGACATTTGACCTTGTGACCCCAAAGTTGATAGAGGTCTTTTTTAATCCATAGCAAGTCTATGTGTGACGTTTGGTGATTGCAAGTGGAAAATGGAAATTATTTAAAGCCCTGAAACTGCTTTCCTGTATCACTGTCTAGTTCACTCATTCTTTTAACCCCAAAATTTGATGTTCGTCATCCTCTTCTCAAAGCAAATCTTTATATGAAACATAGTGACTTTAGCTGAAAAGGGAAGACATGGAAACCATTTTCCTACATCATTGTCCAATATGCTTTACCTTTGACCTTTCAATCCCAAAATTAATAGGGACAATCCTCGTTCTGTTGTATGTCAGTATGTGAAGTATGGTGACTCAAATGAAAAGGAAAATCAATTATGACCTGACAACTGTAGAAAAGAATTTAGCCTTAGGACACCCACCTACTTCCATGATCATGGATTTACTAACGATGACTAATGTTGAGTAAAACAACTCAGCTCAGCTGCTAATTTACTTCAAATCAAGAGATATTTCAACAGATAGAAACAATTTCAAATCAACCACCATTTCAATGTAAAGAAAGACAGAATTTTCAATATTGTATTTCTGAATATTAGCAATATTTCAAAATAACCAATATCAATATAAGTGGAGTAATCTGTACAAGCATTTAAATTCAATTTAATTTACTGCTATTCAGAAATGAAATAGGATTAGAATTTATATTTACTATTAAGTTGTACATGTATTCAGAGTACAATAGTAGAGCACTTACCAGAATGAGAAGAAGACAACAAATTTAACACAGAGGAACTTTGGTACAGGTCTAATGGGAGCTAACTCCTGCTTCATCGCTTTGTAAAACAACACCAGGCAGTACATTGCCCACTGAAAATAATGTGTATTGGCTAATAATATTATACAATTATTGACATTTTTTATATTAATGTGATGCATTAGCTACCTGAGAAATACATCAAATGGTGAATATTGCATTTGGAGAGTAGCTAAAGTATCATATTGACCAGGAAAAAGTAAGATTTTCCTTTGATCATAAGATTAAATGATTTTAAACATCAATACTGACTACTAAAGCCTATGACACAATATCTGGTCGGCCATCTCTGTTTACAGCTAGAGTGCAAGACTTAGTCAAAAATAATTAGAGACACATATTTTTGTTTAGATATATGATTGAATAATATTTATATGATAAATCCAGCTGATAGATCTTGTAAAGATGTGTGTTTTCATTGGACAACCAAAAAAAGATAAACAATTGCATCAATTTGGAAATTTCAAATTGATTTTTGTTCTAATGATGAAAAATCAAAGGCTATATTCACATAGAAAGCACGTGAAAGTGAACATAAAACATTCTTATTTTTCTAGTTTGTTGGATTTGAACTTGAAGAATTTTTTAGAATATATTCCTGTGTAAAACTTTGAACTCCTATTGTGGCTTTACCCTGGTGTTGTGGCTCCTAGTGTGAACAAACTGGAATCTGCATTATACAGGGAAGCTTTCATACAAGTCTTATGATTTCTGGTTCAGTAGTTCTTGAGATGATTTCTTAAGCTTTCCACCCTATTTTTACTGTTTCTTTAATATCTCTACTTAGAAAGGAGCATGACTCATCATTTACCAAAACTTGTATTCCCTTTACCTGAGGGTATGTTAGTGGCAAGTTGGTTAAAATTGGCACCATAATCAGAAATGTAAAAAGTTTACAATGACTATACTAACAATAATGAGAGAGAACACTTAATCAGAAAAGCTGACCCGAGCCTTTGGCTTTGGTGAGCTAATAATGTTCCATTGTAATTTATTTCTAAATAAAAGTATTGTGATGTGAAGTGACCTTTAACCTTGACATAATTGCCAAACTAGTAGATATATCTGTAATAGTAATAGCTATTCAGTACTGAGTTTGGAACAGTTAAAATGATTTATTATACTTACAATTTGTGAAATGTTGTTGATAATGACTAGATAGGACCAGGCTGATTTAAAATCAAAATCCCCTTCATTGTATACACCTTTCAGTTGACAGATTCTGTGTAATGAAAAAAATTGAAATACTTTAAATGTATATTTTTATGTGCAATACTTATTTCCGCTAAGTCTGTGGTCACATAAAATCTGTGTAATTTCAAACAAGTGGACTTAAAGTGTATGTAAGTTATTTTCATGTAAGCCATATGCAACATAGCGGAATCCAAACCAAATATGGTAATACAGCTTATGAAGCTAAACAAGTAGTCAACTTACAAAGCTAAACAAGTAGTCAACTTACAAACCAATACAAGTAGTCAACTTACAAAGCTATACAAGTAGTCAACTTACAAAGCTATACAAGTAGTCAACTTACAAACAAAGCTATACAAGTAGTCAACTTACAAACCAATACAAGTAGTCAACTTACAAAGCTATACAAGTAGTCAACTTACAAACCAATACAAGTAGTCAACTTACAAACAAAGCTATACAAGTAGTCAACTTACAAACAAAGCTATACAAGTAGTCAACTTACAAAGCTATACAAGTAGTCAACTTACAAAGCTATAAAAGTAGTCAACTTACAAAGCTATACAAGTAGTCAACTTACAAACAAAGCTATACAAGTAGTCAACTTACAAACCAATACAAGTAGTCAACTTACAAAGCTATACAAGTAGTCAACTTACAAACAAAGCTATACAAGTAGTCAACTTACAAAGCTATACAAGTAGTCAACTTACAAACCAATACAAGTAGTCAACTTACAAACCAATACAAGTAGTCAACTTACAAAGCTATACAAGTAGTCAACTTACAAAGCTAAACAAGTAGTCAACTTACAAACCAATACAAGTAGTCAACTTACAAAGCTAAACAAGTAGTCAACTTACAAACCAATACAAGTAGTCAACTTACAAACCAATACAAGTAGTCAACTTACAAAGCTATACAAGTAGTCAACTTACAAAGCTATACAAGTAGTCAACTTACAAACCAATACAAGTAGTCAACTTACAAACCAATACAAGTAGTCAACTTACAAAGCTATACAAGTAGTCAACTTACAAACCAATACAAGTAGTCAACTTACAAAGCTATACAAGTAGTCAACTTACAAACAAAGCTATACAAGTAGTCAACTTACAAAGCTATACAAGTAGTCAACTTACAAACAAAGCTATACAAGTAGTCAACTTACAAAGCTATACAAGTAGTCAACTTACAAAGCTATACAAGTAGTCAACTTACAAAGCTATACAAGTAGTCAACTTACAAACCAATACAAGTAGTCAACTTACAAAGCTAAACAAGTAGTCAACTTACAAAGCTATACAAGTAGTCAACTTACAAACAAATACAAGTAGTCAACTTACAAACAAAGCTATACAAGTAGTCAACTTACAAAGGTATACAAGTAGTCAACTTACAAACCAATACAAGTAGTCAACTTACAAACCAATACAAGTAGTCAACTTACAAAGCTATACAAGTAGTCAACTTACAAACAAATACAAGTAGTCAACTTACAAACAAAGCTATACAAGTAGTCAACTTACAAACAAATACAAGTAGTCAACTTACAAACAAAGCTATACAAGTAGTCAACTTACAAAGCTATACAAGTAGTCAACTTACAAAGCTATACAAGTAGTCAACTTACAAAGCTATAAAAGTAGTCAACTTACAAACCAATACAAGTAGTCAACTTACAAAGCTATACAAGTAGTCAACTTACAAACAAAGCTATACAAGTAGTCAACTTACAAACCAATACAAGTAGTCAACTTACAAAGCTATACAAGTAGTCAACTTACAAACAAAGCTATACAAGTAGTCAACTTACAAAGCTATACAAGTAGTCAACTTACAAAGCTATACAAGTAGTCAACTTACAAAGCTATACAAGTAGTCAACTTACAAAGCTATACAAGTAGTCAACTTACAAAGCTATACAAGTAGTCAAACTTACAAAGCTATACAAGTAGTCAACTTACAAAGCTATACAAGTAGTCAACTTACAAACAAAGCTATACAAGTAGTCAACTTACAAACAAAGCTATACAAGTAGTCAACTTACAAAGCTAAACAAGTAGTCAACTTACAAAGCTATACAAGTAGTCAACTTACAAAGCTATACAAGTAGTCAACTTACAAAGCTATACAAGTAGTCAACTTACAAAGCTATACAAGTAGTCAACTTACAAACAAAGCTATACAAGTAGTCAACTTACAAAGCTATACAAGTAGTCAACTTACAAACCAATACAAGTAGTCAACTTACAAAGCTATACAAGTAGTCAACTTACAAAGCTATACAAGTAGTCAACTTACAAACAAAGCTATACAAGTAGTCAACTTACAAAGCTATACAAGTAGTCAACTTACAAAGCTATACAAGTAGTCAACTTACAAAGCTATACAAGTAGTCAACTTACAAAGCTATACAAGTAGTCAACTTACAAAGCTATACAAGTAGTCAAACTTACAAAGCTATACAAGTAGTCAACTTACAAAGCTATACAAGTAGTCAACTTACAAACAAAGCTATACAAGTAGTCAACTTACAAACCAATACAAGTAGTCAACTTACAAAGCTATACAAGTAGTCAACTTACAAAGCTATACAAGTAGTCAACTTACAAAGCTAAACAAGTAGTCAACTTACAAAGCTATACAAGTAGTCAACTTACAAAGCTAAACAAGTAGTCAACTTACAAAGCTATACAAGTAGTCAACTTACAAAGCTATACAAGTAGTCAACTTACAAAGCTATACAAGTAGTCAACTTACAAAGCTATACAAGTAGTCAACTTACAAACCAATACAAGTAGTCAACTTACAAAGCTATACAAGTAGTCAACTTACAAACAAAGCTATACAAGTAGTCAACTTACAAAGCTAAACAAGTAGTCAACTTACAAAGCTATACAAGTAGTCAACTTACAAACCAATACAAGTAGTCAACTTACAAAGCTATACAAGTAGTCAACTTACAAACCAATACAAGTAGTCAACTTACAAACAAAGCTATACAAGTAGTCAACTTACAAACCAATACAAGTAGTCAACTTACAAACAAAGCTATACAAGTAGTCAACTTACAAACCAATACAAGTAGTCAACTTACAAACCAATACAAGTAGTCAACTTACAAAGCTATACAAGTAGTCAACTTACAAAGCTAAACAAGTAGTCAACTTACAAACCAATACAAGTAGTCAACTTACAAAGCTATACAAGTAGTCAACTTACAAAGCTATACAAGTAGTCAACTTACAAACCAATACAAGTAGTCAACTTACAAACCAATACAAGTAGTCAACTTACAAAGCTATACAAGTAGTCAACTTACAAACAAAGCTATACAAGTAGTCAACTTACAAAGCTATACAAGTAGTCAAACTTACAAAGCTATACAAGTAGTCAACTTACAAACAAAGCTATACAAGTAGTCAACTTACAAAGCTATACAAGTAGTCAACTTACAAAGCTATACAAGTAGTCAACTTACAAAGCTATACAAGTAGTCAACTTACAAAGCTATACAAGTAGTCAACTTACAAACAAAGCTATACAAGTAGTCAACTTACAAACCAATACAAGTAGTCAACTTACAAACAAAGCTATACAAGTAGTCAACTTACAAAGCTATACAAGTAGTCAACTTACAAAGCTATACAAGTAGTCAACTTACAAACCAATACAAGTAGTCAACTTACAAACAAAGCTATACAAGTAGTCAACTTACAAACAAAGCTATACAAGTAGTCAACTTACAAAGCTAAACAAGTAGTCAACTTACAAACAAAGCTATACAAGTAGTCAACTTACAAAGCTATACAAGTAGTCAACTTACAAAGCTATACAAGTAGTCAACTTACAAACCAATACAAGTAGTCAACTTACAAACAAAGCTATACAAGTAGTCAACTTACAAACCAATACAAGTAGTCAACTTACAAAGCTATACAAGTAGTCAACTTACAAACAAAGCTAAACAAGTAGTCAACTTACAAACCAATACAAGTAGTCAACTTACAAAGCTATACAAGTAGTCAACTTACAAAGCTATACAAGTAGTCAACTTACAAAGCTATACAAGTAGTCAACTTACAAAGCTATACAAGTAGTCAACTTACAAACCAATACAAGTAGTCAACTTACAAACCAATACAAGTAGTCAACTTACAAACCAATACAAGTAGTCAACTTACAAACCAATACAAGTAGTCAACTTACAAAGCTATACAAGTAGTCAACTTACAAACAAAGCTATACAAGTAGTCAACTTACAAAGCTATACAAGTAGTCAACTTACAAAGCTATACAAGTAGTCAACTTACAAACCAATACAAGTAGTCAACTTACAAAGCTATACAAGTAGTCAACTTACAAAGCTATACAAGTAGTCAACTTACAAACAAAGCTATACAAGTAGTCAACTTACAAACCAATACAAGTAGTCAACTTACAAAGCTATACAAGTAGTCAACTTACAAAGCTATACAAGTAGTCAACTTACAAACCAATACAAGTAGTCAACTTACAAACCAATACAAGTAGTCAACTTACAAAGCTATACAAGTAGTCAACTTACAAACAAAGCTATACAAGTAGTCAACTTACAAACCAATACAAGTAGTCAACTTACAAAGCTATACAAGTAGTCAACTTACAAAGCTATACAAGTAGTCAACTTACAAACCAATACAAGTAGTCAACTTACAAAGCTATACAAGTAGTCAACTTACAAAGCTATACAAGTAGTCAACTTACAAAGCTATACAAGTAGTCAACTTACAAAGCTATACAAGTAGTCAACTTACAAAGCTATACAAGTAGTCAACTTACAAACAAATACAAGTAGTCAACTTACAAAGCTATACAAGTAGTCAACTTACAAACCAATACAAGTAGTCAACTTACAAAGCTATACAAGTAGTCAACTTACAAAGCTATACAAGTAGTCAACTTACAAAGCTATACAAGTAGTCAACTTACAAAGCTATACAAGTAGTCAACTTACAAACAAAGCTATACAAGTAGTCAACTTACAAAGCTATACAAGTAGTCAACTTACAAAGCTAAACAAGTAGTCAACTTACAAAGCTATACAAGTAGTCAACTTACAAACAAATACAAGTAGTCAACTTACAAAGCTATATAAGTAGTCAACTTACAAAGCTATACAAGTAGTCAACTTACAAACAAAGCTATACAAGTAGTCAACTTACAAACAAAGCTATACAAGTAGTCAACTTACAAAGCTATACAAGTAGTCAACTTACAAAGCTATACAAGTAGTCAACTTACAAAGCTATACAAGTAGTCAACTTACAAAGCTATACAAGTAGTCAACTTACAAAGCTAAACAAGTAGTCAACTTACAAAGCTATACAAGTAGTCACTGGTCTGATGATTGTGTACTGTAACGCTCCGTGTTTACATCTTTCAATGAAGGAACTGCAAAAACAAAAAATTCTGTTTTATTATCCACATCATAAAAGTTTTGTATGTCATTAAATCAAGGATATGCTTTATCTGATTCCAATACATTTGAACTTCAATATCTTGAAGACCATGGATATGTCAAAATGAGATGGAAGTCTCAATTACATTTTCTTTATGTATTTTAACCTCAATATCTCAAACCCTCAGATATCTTGAAGTTTTTTCTCAGTTCCATCGAGTTCAAAATAACGAGGTTTGATTGTACAAGATTCGATGTTGCACCCATGTAACCAAAGTGCATGTAGCAAAGATTCAGATATCATTTTCTCTTGAATGTTAGTTAAACTCCACACATCATTTAAAAATTTACACTTATCTTGATTTTTATTTTACATATATATACACAAACAAGAAGCCGACAGACCTTATATGTCACCTGAATATTAGTTAAAAGTATCACAAGTCTCAAGGGCTATGAAATCTAGAAAACAAATCCTGTTCTGAAAATCTAAGCCAGATTATAATACTCAGCAAAAGTATAAAACAAGATGTGTTCTTAAAACTTCATGCCTTCAAAAATGCCTATACCCATGAAAGGCTTTACATAATATATCATATAGGCCTACAGTTAATTCTCGAATTATCGCCACTCAATTCATCGCCATTTTCGTTATAACGCCGCATTTTTCTAAGAACGTTTTTCCTATTACTTAAAATTCTCGTTAAAACGCCAAATTCGCTACTGCCATTTGCCACGATAATTCTAGTACAAAAGTCTATATCAAAGTGTTAATTATCTCGATAAACCACCATGGGTGCACCTGATCAGTGATGCGGGAAATTGGTAATTATCGATCTCTGTCGTACACCTGGTGAATAAACAAACGCCACTCAAAAAAAAAAAGAAGAAAAAAAAGAAGGTACCCAGTATTAAACAAACAAGATAATTATTTAATAGGAACTCTAGTCTTGTTGATTTTACCTCATCGAAAAATATTTCAGTTGAACTATGGCTTTGCCACAAAAGAGGTTTCTGTTGAATTTCTAAGAAAACAAGCAAATTATTACATACCACGGAAACCATCCGAAATGTACACAACAGGAAATCTCCAATTATTCTACTGTTTTATGGGAAAAAAGGGAGGACAATGGGTGATATTTTGGCTGCAAAGGGTGAAATAATCGTTGATCTTCATCCAGTTAATGACAGCTAGCTCCCCTACCAGAAACAGTCATGCATTGCGCTAAATACCGACACTGGACATGGTTTATAAATAACTTGAAACATATTGTGTATATTTGTCTTGTATGTGTATTTTTTGAAATGAAGCCTTGTCATTGATAAAACTATTTTAATCATGGTAGAAAATTTGAAAAAATAATTGCGAAATATTTTTATTAAGCTTGTAGGTAAAGGAAAGATAACTATTACATATACAAGAAAAGTAACTCTTCTCCCCAAGATGGCAGAAATTCAATTCATCGCCGAATTTGTTATAACGCCATAAATTCAAAAGAACAAAAGGTGGTGGTTTATCAAGAGTTAACTGTATGTAACATGAACTACACAATATGACTAATTTGGACCCATCCTAGAGTCAAAACCCTGGAGCTGCAAAATTCACAATTTTGATACATCCTTTTCTGTTTTTCCTAAATACAGTATGTGTTTAGTTCTTATCCCGTATCAGCTTTCAAATGATAAAGACAATAATCATTATAATGATTCTGGTCCTACCATAGAACCAAAACACTGCATCATGAAATTGGTAAAAGACAACCTTATAGTATACTCCTTCTAAATATAAATTTAGTTTCAATTTGGTATCAATACTCAATATAATATTGTTTGAATGTTTTAAACATATACACTATAAATACAAAGTTTGGTCCCGCCCTGGGGTCAGAACCTCTACTCCAGGGATCATGAAATTTTCAATTTTTGGTATCTAGGCCTTCCTGCTCTACATCACTATGTATTTAGTTTTTCTCATAGATGTGCAGTTGTAGAGAATCCATTGTAGTATATATACAAATGTAGTATATATAGGAGAGAGGAGAAAGTCTTTGGCTGGACTGGGAATCGAACCCGGAACCCCTGCATTACTAGTCAGTTGCTCTAACCACTGAGCTACCCAGGCCTATATCCACAGTCAGTGTAGCCCTAGCTACTACACCATAAATGTAAACCACAAAAACTGCTCACTAGTACAAAGTAACTCTGATGCGAATAATGGGGCATAATTTACTTACAACTTCATTTGCCAGGGTGGAAAACAGCAAAATGGGCAGATGTGTTTCACCTGATCCTTGTTCCTTAGAATGATTTCAAGGTTGGGATTTTCTATCCAGAGGTAATTTAACAGGTATGCCATGAAGTTGTATATGACATATGCTTCATAGCATTCTCTGGCTGTGTCCAAGTAAATGGCAGCCTCTGGAAATCGTAAGGCAAACCACTAAAAACAAAGAAAACAAATATATGTTCAGGATATTTCATATCAGTCAAACGACCATAAAAATTGAACAGAATTGCGTTTTATTACACTAAATATTTAAATTTGATCACTAGTGAAGCTGATATTCTACATGTACCCATACTCTAATATATTTAATTAAAACAGATATACCAAGTTAAAGTCATGTCCATTAATAGTCCATTTCCATTAATGAAAATTTTCAATTTATCAGGAATATACCTTTACAACACAGATTATAGAATGACATTTTGTACACTTAACATATTAATAAAAGGTAAAACTGGTCTTAATGTGAACCAATAGATTGACAATTTGTACACTCGACATATCATTAAAGGTAAAACTGGTCTTAATGTGAACCAAAAGATTGACAATTTGTACACTCGACATATCATTAAAGATAAAACTGGTCTTAATGTGAACCAATAGATTGACAATTTGTACACTCGACATATCATTAAAGGTAAAACTGGTCTTAATGTGAACCAATAGATTGACAATTTGTACACTCGACATATCATTAAAGATAAAACTGGTCTTAATGTGAACCAATAGATTGACAATTTGTACACTCGACATATCATTAAAGATAAAACTGGTCTTAATGTGAACCAATAGATTGACAATTTGTACACTCGACATATCATTAAAGGTAAAACTGGTCTTAATGTGGACCAATAGATTGAGAATTTGTACACTCGACATATCATTAAGGGTAAAACTGGTTTTAATGAGGATTCAGCGAACCTGCTTTTACAAAATTTGAGCACCTTTGATGTAAATATGACTTGTACAGTGTATCTGGTGTGTTTCCTTCGTGATTTGGAGTTCTGTATACAATATCACATGTACATGTATTAAATGATTATCTACATATCAAATAACTTGGGCTGATCAGGCCTTCTAAATGGCGAGGTGAAGAAGGGCCAACTATTGGTTTGATTTTAAGAATACTTAATTCTGTTGACTATCAGTAACAAACTCAATAACTGTTTTATTTTATCAAGGACATTGTGACAAGTGACAAATATTACACAATACACCAAGCTGTAAAAACATACTTCCTTATGTTCACAGATAGCTACTTCGAACCAGTAATAAATTTAAATGATTCCTTCTCTTCCTTTACTTGTTTATTTTGTATGACTGTCATTGAACCCTTGGATTGGATACATATTGTGTATTATTTCAAAAGATACAAAACATGATTTTGAGAAACCTTAGGGTCAATTCTTATCAAATCTATAAATTTTAGATTTAACAATAACCTAGAGACAATTACTGTGGATTTACAGTAAGTGTGAACGAGACATATCGGCAAGTACATGACGTGCTCCAGATAGTTCATTGGAAAGTCCCCGAGTGATTTTAAAGAGCGCTTTTGATAGGTCGGTTAAATTATAGGTAGGCGGTCCCAGGTATTTGGCATTATATTATCTCGTGCCCAACAAGTGTAAGTTTCACTATTTGATTTCAGTGTAAGTTGCACCGTAAGTAGCGTGAGATTCAATATCGGTTTTGATTTGACAACGGAGATTTGAGATTACGTTAATAAAATATCTTGTAAAGTTTATCTTATATATACTAGATATCTACATGTATAAAAGTGATGGGATATCTTATAAAGAAAAAAAATATAAGATGTCTTAGATATCTCGTAAACTTTACAAGATATAACTTTTATCAGATACCTTATAAATTTTATCTTTTAAACAGGAATAACCGTGTTATACTTATAATCCATTGCAGTATCAATAGGTATATGGGAGGGGGAATACAGGGTGAAAAAGGCGAGCTCCGATATGTAAAGAAAAGGCAGGATAGCAATATCCCAGAATTCAAATAGTGCTGAATATTGAAAAGAAAAAAAAAATGACGGGATCAAAAATGCTGTGGGAAAAGGCAGGATCCGCAGTTGCCTCTATATCCCAATAAAAATTGAAAGGTTACTCCCTTAAATTCCTGAAGATACTTGTCAGTTTTAAGTGATCAGAAATTTCAGTACATGTTTCTATAGGCGATTTTGTCCATTTAAGAACAATGCTTTTGTTTTGTTGTCTCTTTCACATTCGCAGTTTCCATATCGTTATTTTGAAATAAATCTCTCAGAGGATATTTTCGAAATCTTGCAAAGCATTGGAAAAGATCGATGTCGGAAAAATTTCTAAATCCAAATAGTTAGAGGGAAGAGGGGGTAAAAACTCGTAAGTTTCTGTCATCCGACATCGATTACACGTTAGTGGGGAAAAAAGACAACTGACTTTAAAACCACATAATAATACATTTTAATAAACGTTTAATAGTTTCAATGTACACTTTCATTTGTTTTACTTGTTAATCGATTAGTTTCAACATACTTCATATTTAGTTTTGTATTGGGGGGGGGGGGGGGGGGGGGGGGGGGGGTCTTGGTGAGAACTATGCGAACTCAGTTTTCTCTAACATTGAACATTTGATCTCGCCCCTAAAATAATTTGTCAGATTAAGTAATAAGATCAATAGATATTCTACTTCGAGAAAACATTTATTTTCAACACATGGCATGCTTTGATGTCTTTTACTGTTATATATACCCACATTTTCGTAAGAAATTCGGAAGTAACCATCGCTAGATACTGTTAATTGAATGAACAACAGCAAGTTCTGTGAATTCTAGCAAAAACTAAATTCCCCAAACCATCCCTCTCCTGTACATGTAACACATTATTAAAGAAATTCAGCATTTCGTTAGCATTAGACGCGCCTTCTATAACGTCATAATAAACCACAGCAAAGGTTGATTGTTAATGTTGCGTTACTGGCGTACCTTTGAACCTATATCACTGGTCCACCCCTAACTGTATGTCCATAGGAGTTAGAAATTTTATCAATAAAGTTAATAAAATGTACTTGATTGACCAAGCCATGAGCTATGGCTTGGTCAATCAAGTACATTTTATTAACTTTATTGATAAAATTTCAAGCTCCTATGGTATGTCCATGATTGCGATTACCCGTTGTACGAAAACACGACTGAAGACCGGTAACACGGTTGGAATATTTCAACAAAGTGTTTAGAGTTTTCTCTCTCTCTCTCTCTCTCTAACTGACTCGGCCTAAATTGCAATAAAATCAGTAGCAAAGAAGTTTTCAACACTTCGTTCGTGTTCAGACCACAGGGGCATGTCACGAATTGACCCTCTCTATTCTATATTTACATTTATTTGTAAATATAGTCTAATAGACGATGTCAAATTTTAAAAAGACAAATATTTCGTGACGAGTCCCTGTGTTCAGACGAAATATGCTTCTCTTTGATTTTCTTTGCAGTTTCTTGAAAGTCATTTCCCTAAAAATTTCTCTTAGCTCTACAAATTAAAGACACCTATGGTACATTGTCAGGGGTACAAATATTTCTTCTTAATAGATTTTGTCTGATTTCTCTATTAATATACACTTGATTTCTTTTTAATTTCATACTCGATAAACAAAAGTACATCCGGTGTGAGCTTCGTTGGCGACATTTTCGGTGCAAGAGTTCCCATGATTGACAATTTTATAACGTGGCCTTTGCGACGCCTAATTTCTTACTGATTTTACCATAAAATAAACCCTCATCATGTAATTTTAAAATCAACGTCATTGTTTTAGTTGGTATTGGTTTTCCCTTTTTGCAGTCTCTTCCACCGTGCTAAAAGATTATGTAGTGCAAAGACACGTGTGACCATCTAAAATTATTTTTATTCCCGCCCCTTTAAATATTGGTCCAATCGCAGTGATTGTTCTTTCCTTGATGCGTCATCATTGACAGATTTGTTTTGAAACCAACTATCCGAGACCTCGAATGAACTTGAGAAGCTGAGTCGTTCACACTTACTGTAAATTCACAGTAATACAGCATATCTTACATTACCAATGAAAAATTGAAGAAATAAAAACAGATCACCAACACATCATGAGATTATGCAGTATGAATTTTATTTGGTTGACTGGTTTTCCTTCCTCAATACCCTGAATACCTCAACAAAATAAAATTCACACTGCCACACTGCATTCTCATGATGTGTTGGTGATCTGTATTATTTCTTCAAGTTTATACTTTTGGATGCAGACCCTGTTGAATACTGCATGGTATCCACTTGTGAGAATCTTCTGTAATTTTAACCTCAGGGTGTTGGTCTCCAGTGTATTACCAAAGAAAGACAAACTCCAAAATACATTATTAAGTAGTGACCCAATATCTCTTCTCAATGTCACTTATAAATTTCCATGTACATGTATTGCAAACAGAATTGAAAAAAAGGTTCAAGATTTCTTAAGTCATGAAAATCAAACAGGTTTCCTTGAAGGTATAGATTTATCAGAGAAAATTCTTGAATAATGTATGATGTGCTTAAAAGTGCTCTAGAAATACATAAACCCTGTACCTGGTAGCATTTTATTCATTGATTTTGAAAAAGCTTTTGATTCTGAATCAATACATGTATTTTGGAATTTTATGTATATTACTCTACAACAGTTGATCCGATCTGAAAAGAATCACTTTTTTTATTTCTTAGAATTTGATGATATTGTTTTTCCATGAACTCTCAATGCATAACATTTTATAGGAGCCATTAATGCAGTATGATAATGCAGCAAAACATGGTTACTATAGTATAGGGTTATTGAACTTATATTGGTGAATATTGGCACGAGTTGGCTGTGAAAATGCACGAGCTTGCGAGTGCATTTTGACAGCCAACGAGTGCCAATATACACCAATATAAGTTCAATAACCCTTTTATTATATAGCTAAAGTATTTAGTTGTTACGTTATATCCCCTTTCACTCAAACTACTCCAAAATAGACGAGAATTCATCAATATTGGCAGTGTGCAATAACAGCATGCATTTCTTAACTGTTCAATATTTAACCCGTCATTAATGCATGAAGCAAACTGATTTTGTAAATGGGGACATCATAATTTATGTACAGTAAAACATTTTGCTTAAGTAAATATCAAATACCGGCTCTGTCAGATTCGGAGGACCGTCGTCTGCCATTTCGGCTTGTTTACGTCGTTACGGTAACGTCAATATTGAACGCTCATACTCTGAATGTTTCGGGCGCATAAAATTTACGCAATGCAAAGTTAGCGTTCAATAAATTCTCGGGATATTGAATGCTAACATTCTCTAGATTTTACGCAGATTTTATATTGGACTATTTATTAGCTATATGATAAGTATGTTTTACTGCAATGGTATTACAAATAACACACTCCTAAATATGAAATTTACATCTAAGTAAATTTTTATGATGGTGACATGGTTTGAAAACTTATACTTACTGCATTGGTGGCATATATTGGAACCATCCACAATATCCTAAAAGCATAAATAATTATTTAACAGTCATTCTGCATTATATCATGAACTACCTTTTCAAGGAATCTGATACATGAATAGTTCAAAGAAATATTCAAAGGAAAACTAGATGCTACCTAGTTGAATTAATACCCCCCCCCCCCCCCCCCTTGAGCACAAATGAAATGGGACAGAGATCAAGGTAGTGGATAGTGGAAGATTTCTAGAGCATTTTTGAAAATAGGATGATTCACATGTATTGTGTACCATTGTTAAAGGGGAAACCCCTTGTGACCCAAAGACCATTTTCCTATCTTAAAAATCGAGTTTGCTTGACCTTTTTGACTGAGAAGTTAATAGAGCTACATGTGTAGCTATAGGTCTTTCTCATTCCATGGTGATCCGTTTTTTGTGTGATGTTTGGTGAATTCAAATAAAAGAGGAAATCAATTGAGGCTCTGAGTCTGTTTTCCTAATATATACCACTGTCTGAATTGACCTTTAAACCCTCAAACTGATAGGGTTCATCTCCATCCCATGACAGGTCTCTCTATCACTTAAAGGCACATAAACCAATGCATCTTCACAGATAACCCGATACATGTACCATGCAGTCCCCAAATTGTTAGGGGGTTATAAAAAACCTTGGTTTTAGATAAAAGGGCATTAAACACCATATACAATGTCACAACTGAGAGATCATCACTGTGTACACAAGGTCTCAGCTCTGAAGCGGAGCAAATGCAGTATCAGAGAGTATGAAATAAATTTTCTCATAACATCAGTCTGAGAATTTAACGGTAGACTGATAGACTGCGCCTATGCCAAATGAGGTCCGGCCATGCCATGTGCAAATAAGATATCCCGAATTGTCTATGCCAAATTCTAAGAAACAAAGGAATAATTATGATACGTGTGTGATAATGTACTTAAAATAAATATTTTCCCTTACAATCGTCAAAATTTATTTTTGTGACCTGGATTTCCCTCCGTTAATTTTAAAGTATACGACTTAAGCGTCTCAGCGGTTTGATACTACGGAAGCATATTTGGGCCGCAGCAGTATCTTTTTTTAGTTTGTTATAACAAATTATCAATCTGTTATAACAAATTATCAATTTGTAATATATTTTAAGTTACTAAATTGCTATTTAAAATAATTAATTTAACAAGAGGCCCACATGCTTTATTGGTAACCTGATCATTAGTTAAAATTATCACTACTGCAAACGGCTATGAAATTGATACTAATTTTCCTGGTTGCATATCTAAGCTACATGTACATATATATGTAATTTCTATTCATATTATATTTAGCTTTTGCAGATTAGCTCAGACTCAGGCCATCTTTAAGGCCCATGAACCTCTTGTTTTGCTTTATTGCCACTTTAGTTATACTGTGAATAATTGTAACTTAAAAAGCCTTCTAATACATGGTGCTAGATCTGATATTGAGCACATAACTTTCAGTTTGCAGGAAACCCATTTTGAAAATGTATGCATGTTCTTGATTGAAAAGTTTTTGTACCGGTGGTATTTCACATTTTTTCTTTGAGAATATTGATGAATAAATATACCTCCCCTTCCCAGAAAGGTGGCATATTGTTTTAGTGTGAATTCTTCATCTTCTTCCGTTTCTCATACTAAGTTTGTCCAGGCCATAGCTTTTTTGTCTTTTAACATAGACCTTTGATATGTGGAGACTATGGAGAGAAAATTCACGATTGTCTATTATGACTATTATGATCTCTTGTCGTTGATATTGATAATCTGTTAAATTTGTTATAACTAAAAAAAGATACTGCTGCGGTCAAATATGCTTCCGTAGTTTGAAGATTATGACTAGTGCTCTAGACAAATTTTTCAACATACGATTCGTATGTCTTTAAATGTCAATGCTTTTTTTTTTATCAGCATTGATGAATTTTATTGGGATCGATTTTTAACTAAAATTTTTCTCAACAATATAATTAGAGTTATCCTATTTTTTCTTTATTTCCCAAATATTCAAGTATTGCAAGAGTGTCAAAACAAAATAATATACGTTCGACTTAGCAAAAATAATGTTGAGGTGAAGGTCAAACAAACGGCATGTATATGATTCCGCAGTTAAAGTATTTTCTGGAAAGTGATTATGATTATGATGAGCAAAATAAAAAAGAAAACGAGGACAATATCAATAGATTAAATGTAGAATTGGAAATGGAGTATGAAGTTGAATTAAAAAAAACAGTTTGTTAATAAATTTTCTTCTCGATATATGTGTTATTTTTGTCGTCAAATTTTGGTCAGGTCTATGCCAAATGCCAATGGTCTATGCCGCATCAAAAAGACAGACCTATTGTCTATGCCATTTAAAAAGTTAAATTCTCAGACTAAAATACAGAATATTTCTGCAAAAATCACATTGCATAACCATACTGCATCTGCTCCGCTTTGGAGCCGAGCCCCCAGTGACGACCCCTTGATTGTGACATTGTAAGTATACAGTGATAAACATTAAAAATCAATATATGCACCCAGGGGTGCATAAGCCGAGTTGCCTGGGATACATTGTAAAGTCAGGAATGATGTGGCATATTTATAATTGTGAAGAACTAATTTCAGTTTTAAACTTTTCAAGTTACTGTCCAGAAACCATATTTGTCTGAAGTTTTCAATCTATTTTTTGGTTCACTGTGACCTTGACCTTTTTTCTCCAAATTCAATAGGGACCTTTCTTTGCTGGTATCCAACAATATAACCAAGTTTCATTTGATTCAATTTTAAAATTTTCAAGTTATTCTCTGGAAACTAATTTTTTTTTTGGAATTTTAAATCTATTTTCGGTCACTGTGACCTTGACCTTTGACCCATTTTCTCCAAAATCAATAGGGGTCTTCCTTACCTGGTACATAACAATATCTTTAAGTATCATTTGATTCGGATTTAAACTTTCTGAGTTATCATCCGGAAACCAAATATTTCTGAAATTTTCATTCTATATTTGGTCACTGTGACCAAAATCAATAGGGGTCTTCCTTACCTAGTACCCAACAATATATCAAAGTTTCATTTGATTAGATTGTAAACTTTTCGAGTTATCATCCGGAAACCAATTGTTGACGCCCAACCGCCCGTCCCTCCGCCCGCCAACATGCCCGCCCGCCCGCATCACCAAACCAATAGTCGAGTTCAACTTCGTTGCAACTCGGCTAAAAAGGATTCACCAGGATATTTTTCAAAAATCAATATATGCACCCAGGGGTGCATGAGCCAAGTTGCATGGGATACATTGTAAAGTCAAGAATGATGTGGCATATTTATAATTGTGAAAAACTAATTTCAGTTTTAAACTTTTCGAGTAACTGTCCAGAAACCATATTTGTCTGAAGTTTTCAATCTATTTTCGATCACTGTGACCTTGACCTTTGTTCTCCAAAATCATAGGGGCCTTGCTTTGCTGGTATCCAACAATATATCCCAGTTTCATTTGATTCAAACAAGAGGTACTGTGAGCAATGCTCACTAAGAATACCTCCCACTTACCCCAATCTCCCAAAGGGTGTTGTTAATAGGTATAAATTACCTCTTTCCTGAGTGTAAAAATATGGTATGCCTTTGTAGAAGAAAATGGAAGATATAGTCCGAACACAAATCCATGGTATAAACCTATAATTTTGACCTTGAGTTCAAAGCTCAAGGTCATATAAAGGTCATGAAGGTATCCGACACATCGTCTCATGGTGATACACTCATGTGTCAAATATGGTATGCCTATGTCAAAGAACAAAGAAGTCATGGCCCTGACACAAATCCATTGTAAAAACCTTTAATTTTGACCTTGAGGTCAAGGTCATATGGAGGTCATGAAGGTACCCGACACATCATCTCATGGTGATACACTCATGTGTCAAATATGGTATGCCTATGTCAAAGAACAAAGAAGTTATGGCCCGGGCACGAATCCATTGTAAAACTTTTGACTGTGAGGTCAAGGGCCAAGGTCATATAGAGGTCATGAAGGTACTCGACACATCGTCTCATGGTGATCCACTTGTGAGCCAAATATGGTATGCCTATGTCAAAGAACAAAGAAGTTATGGCCCGGACACGAATCTGCACAGACAGACAGACAGACATATTGCAACGATTGGTGCTTAGAAATTAATACCAATAAGACAAAAGTAGTCATTTTTAATAAAAGCAGACACCTAATTAAAGAAAATTTTGTGTTCGGTAACATATGTATTGAATGTACTAACAAATATAAATATCTAGGAGTAATATTATCCTCCTGTGGTTCATTCAAGGAAGCAAAATCTGATCTATACAATAAAGCTCTTAAGGCCTCATTCAAACTTTATAAAGACATCAAATCTATCGATCCACCAATTAAAACATTTTTGCATCTTTTTGACCATATGGTAAAACCCATCGCCTTGTATGGCTGCGAGATATGGGGAACATGCGCACTTTCAACACGCACGCCGGAAAAAGACAGAGTTTATATGATATATTTAAAAATTGGGAGGTAGAAAACCTGAATATTAAGTTTTGTAAACATCTACTGGGTGCCGGTAAAAGAAGTACTAACATTGCAATAATCTCTGAATTGGGTAGATATCCTATGTTCTGCTCTATAATTCAAAGTATTTTACTATATTGGCATAGAATTGAGAATTGCCCAGAATCATCCCTGTTATACAGTGCTTATACAGAGAATATCAATCTGAATTCATATAATATAAATTGTTGATACAAAAACATTAATTATTTTAAGGAAAAAATGGGCATTTTGGTACCCAATTGTAAAAATCTCAAATTCTCATTTTTCAAAAAACAAATGAAGAATCAGGTACGGAAACAATTTTTACTAATTACTGGTCAAAACGACATGAAGAGCCCAGTCAGAAATCAGGAAAACTCACAACATATTTTTCGTATAAAGAAAACTTTACTATGGAAAGTTATATATTTTTAGAATCCCTAGAATTAAGAAAAACTCTTTCGAATTAGTGCACATGACCTTCGAATTGAAAGAGGAAGATATGAATTTACAAAAACCAATTCTGGCCAGAAGATTTCTTTAGAAAGAAACAAAAGAATATGTGAATTATGTAACCTTAATTGTGTAGAAGATGAATTTCATTTCCTTATTGATTGTCCATTCTATGTTGAAGAGAGAAATATGTTTTTTAATGGTATATACAAGCTCAATTTATCTATCTAACAAATAAGGACAAATTTACTTGGTTGATGATTAATGAAGACAAACCAGTAATTGTCAAATTGAGTGAATATTTAGTGCAAACTTTCAGAAAAAGAAGTGATGCTTTAAAACTGCAAAAATCATTATAGTTTATTATTCATATATTGGTATAATACTGATACTGTCCATTTACTTGTATATATACATGATTAGCAATTCATATATGTATGTACTTGTTACCCCAACATGTTGCATCCACATGCAGTTTGCAGTCTATGTAACCTGTAGTTAATGTTGTAAACTTTCTTTCTTTTTTGAATTTCCTTCTTTATAAACTGTCTTACTGTTATGCCCTCTGGGCCCAAAATTGGAATAAACTTATCTTATCTTATCATAGTGATTCCTATATACCCCCTGAACTTCGTTCGTGGGGGTATAATTAAATTTTTTCGAGTTATCCTACTGAAACCAAAATTTTTTTAAATTTTAAATCTATTTTTGGTCACTGTGACCTTGACCTTTGACCTATTTTCTCCAAAATCAATAGGGGTCTTCCTTACCTGGTACATAACAATATCTCTAAAGTATCATTTGATTCGGATTTAAACTTTCTGAGTTATCATCTGGAAACCAAATTTTTCTGAAATTTTCATTCTATTTTCGGTCACTGTGACCTTGACCTTTGACCATTTTTCTCCAAAATTAATAGGGGTCTTCCTTACCTGGTACCCAACAATATATCAAAGTTTCATTTGATTAGATTGTAAACTTTTGAGTTATCATCCGGAAACCAATTGTTGATGCCCGCCCGCCCGCATCACCAAACCAATAGCTGAGTTCAACTTTGTTGCAACTCGGCTAAAAATAGTCATGAAAAAGAAAGACAGGGTTGGCAAAAAAGTGGTCAATATGAGTATTGACCGGGCCAGTGGTCAATACTATAAAACCGGTCAATACTGGTCGATTGAAGATTATTTGGTCATTATAGTCTGTGTTATTATGGTAAATACTGTAATTCATAACATGCATTAATCAGTTTATAATATTCTTATAAGTCATAATATTAAATGAATAATGTACAAATGACTCTGTTGAATTGGGGAAGATGTAAAAGTTTCTGTTCAAATTCCTTAGTTTAACAAGAACAACCTATAAGTATTGTTTCATCAATCTTCATTTTAACTGTTGAATAAACATTTGAGGAGGTGGGTTGGTGTTGTTTTCATAACAATAACAGGCCCACTGGTCATCTCTAGTCCCAGCCTGGATCAAATGCCAAAAGTCATGTTGCAAGATATAAATTACATTTTGATCATCCATATGCATATTACCTATACCATAATCATCTAAACAAGGAATCTCAAAACTGTAACATTACATGCTTTATCATCTCCTTAAGCTTCAGTGGACCCTTCTTCAGTTTCATATCAAAAATCTTTAATTGGATGTTACTGGACGCTCAGTGATATAAAAGTAAGAGAATACTTCTATATCTAAATTACCGTACCTCACTGAATATATGATTATCACTTGGGACACTTCAATGAACATGCTTAGCTCGGTCCAACAACCACACCGTTATGCATATTATCACCTGATTATGTGTGTGTAACAGGAAAGGATAAAATGCAATGGACCAGCCCCAGGAACTGACAGGTGAAAAGGCCTGCCAGGGGAAAAAGATCCTGGGTTGATGTCTTCAGGTGTAAGACATTTAAGGAGGGAGGAATGTAGTGGTCAGCCGTATTCGATCACTGGTGACCAGTTAGTTCAGTTGGTAGAGCACCTGACTAGAGATTCAGGGGGCCCGAGTTCGAATCCTGGTCTGGTCCGTTGCATTTTCTCCCTTCCTGCTACATGTGACATATTTCATGACCAGGGATTCCAGACAATACTCATACATGCAGGTATACCTGATAATGTGCCGCTGAAGGTTTGGCTGGGTGTAGTTGACTAAGTGTTGAAGTATCCCCCATAATGATATGGGAATGGCCATCATCACAAAAATCCCACCAGCAAACCATGCCTGAACGTGACGAGGTGCGCCTTTCCTATTGAGTTCTACTACACATAATGGCAGCGCAATAATTGCTAAAACAAAGTATAAACAGATAACAAACGGCCGTATCCAATGCCGCCATTGATGACAAAAATCCATGGCCCTGCCACCGTCCAAACCTTTATTTCATTTCGATGAAATTTGAGGCTCTCTTCCTACACGTCTGCCATGTTTACATCATGTGACAGACGCTCATATGACAAATATTTGATTTGTTAAGTTGTACTTTGAATTACTTTGTACTGTGTTAACCTGATTCTTGTCTCCTTGTGCTTTTATTCTATGAATTTGTTGTTTAATAGGTAATAAATTTCAGTAGATCTACATGAAAAAGTCAAGTAAAACGATTATCTTAGTGATTTCAAATGAACCGTTCCCATGTACGACATAATCATGACAGTACTACGCATCGATAGTGAAAATAGAATATTGCTCAGATGATCATGATTGTGACCCTGTTGACGTGTGTTGACAACACGCAGAACAAGAGCTTTGAAGAGGTAAGAGTTAATATTCATGGAGTAAAGTTGTTGAAATTAAAAATACACGTACTAACTTGTACTTTATAGCTTGTACTGTTATACCACTGACAATAAGGACGTAAACAGGATGAACTAAAATTCTCTAGGAATTGATCATATAGTGGTGTTCAGATTTCAGATTATGAAAACTTTGTATTCGTATTTTCCTCTATTGTTAACAGAATAATGCAGTCCTTCTTCATCAATTTGAATGTCTTGCACTTACCCTATAGCGAGATCTTCCCTTTAGCAAGAAAGTAAACATTACCATAAACAGGTGTTTTGATTGAAAATAATGGCAAATTCCTTGCAATACTGAATAAGTGCGACACACACTAAACATGACGCTATCATCGTGAGTGCTTTTTGTTTTGATTTTTATATTATGGGACATTTGAGTACTTTTTCTTCTTTTCACGTAAAACACAAACAGATGTACTACACAGGTGTGTTACTCAGTTGTACATGATCTCACTAAAGATGGATAATTGCGTTTTCATGAGAATACCTCACTGTAGAAAAAGTATTCCCAACCTGTTGAAGACTCACTTTAAACAGGACAAGTCTGCATCATTAAATGTAACAGAAAAGAAGAAAACTCAATGGAGAAAACAATTAAGTCTTAATAGATTGAAAATAGTGTCCCCACCCTAGTGCTTTACTAAGGCCACAGTTTTTTAATTTATTGGTTTACGGATTTTAAAAATAAAATTTAAGGTCGGTCGGGAGAAAAAAAATAAAAATAAAATAAACTTTTTTAATATCTATCGTTTTGTTTTCAATAAATCATTAACATTATTTCGTGAGTACAAATAAACAAAACATGTATTTTAAAACTATTAGATAACAAATTCTTTAGAGTGACTAGTACGTTATGAATTTTGAAAAAAAAATGCAATTTCAAATTCAGTGTATAACTATATACATGTATCTATATTACACTTTGGTAGAACATAAGCCAAAAATGTATAAGGTCATATCTCTTTGATGTTGTAAAGTATCCAGTATTTATATAATGTTGTTCAGTAATTTTGCTGTATATGCTCAATAAAGATTTTTACATTTACAAATTGTAAACATAAAGAAAAAAAATTAATATAAGCACTATTACAATTGTATGTAGTAAATTCCATTTTAATTTCAGAATGTTAATACCCTTATGAAATAATTTTTAACCCCATTTTCCCCACATAGACATGCCCATGGAATTATCTACCATCTTTTTGAAAGAAACGTTTCTTGTTTTTCATTTTTATTTGATACTCAAATTCTTTCCACCACTACACAAGCTATACTTATTTACGAGAAATATGCATACTTTTCTGAGTTTTATCTGGTCATATTTTTTACAGGCGTTCATTATAATATCAAAAGCATCTAACAATTTCTCACACTGTTCTATTCCCTGCTATGATTTTAAGGGCAGAGATGCACGTAAATGTATTCAAATACATTTATTATGACATGTACTGCTGTGGTATAAAGTCATTAGTTAGAATAATCTAACTGTGTCTCGGTACAGGCCCTCACCACACTCAAACCGGGTCCGTAGGACATTATCACTTTAACGATAGAACATCCAATCTAGTAAAGTCGCTAACAACTGTACCTTCCTCTCATATTTGAACACCCAAATAGCACTGCATTTTGTGTTATGTTAGCAGCAAGAATACCGCCAATTGTATGAGAAATATTTATTTCGATCAAATCCTTTTTTTTTCGTGATGAAATGCCATCTGGCATCTGTTTCGTCGACAAGAACGATATAGGTATCGTTACTGTCATCGTGCGTGGCCATATCTGTTTACATGGTTTTTAAAAATACGAAATAAAGATATTTCGCAAAACGAATAGTGATTACCAAATACAAATCAATAGGTTTGCGTTTCATGATTTTCTATTCGTAAAATTGAAAATGCATTTTATTTTTATTTTCGATTTGACATGTTGGGTAGAATCGGCGGAATTAAAAAAAAAAAGTAGAAATTTACATTTTATTTTTTTCCCGATTCCCCAGAAATTAGGGTCGGCGGATCCGTAAACCAAGAAATAAAAAAGTTGTGGCCTAAGTTATCAAGAAATATGATACCATTTCTGTATATCCATTACATATATTGACATTTATGGCTGTTTATAATAAAGTCTGTTGTCCAATATATATATGAAATGTATCGTTAAGATTTTAAAATTTTGCAAAAGTTTGATGAATTGTTGAATTGCACTTCAATCCCCGTTATGATGTCACAATGGTGAATTGAGCTTCTTATGGTGATTCTATGCTGTTCACAAAGAAGTGTTACATGATTTTAGTTATGCTGTAAAAGGGAGAACATTTACAATTAGAAATACTTAGTACTGCATAAAAGAAACATCAATACATTTTATATTTCTGTTGTTTTTTTAAAAAGTGATTTGCAGTGAAGTTAAAATCAGCATGGCAGAATGTCAGATGGTGAGAGAACCAAGGGGAGCAAGACAACGCCCCCCAAGACCACCTCCCATAACCCAGAACATAGACAATGTTACAGATGTAAAAACATTTCAAAAGCTACATGACTCTGCCTATAAATATATCAACAAAGGACTTGCTGTGGATGAGGAGTCGAACATACAAGAGGCTTTATCAAACTACCAAAAGGGACTAGAAAAGATTGAAATTGGTTTGAATACAAATGTGGAAAGTTTAAATTGTTCCACAGATGAGAAAAATGATTTAAAAATGATGCAACAAAAAATGACAAAAACAAAACTTCAGATTGAGTATAGGATTCAGTCACTGACACAGACCAGAAGTGAATCCCCTCAGTCTATGGAAGTACAGGCCCCTCCGTCTTATGAGGAGTCAATATCCTCACCGGGGTCAATGTCAGAGGAAGCATTTCTGTCTCTGGGAGACTCAATAATGAGTGAACAGTCTAATGATGATATCCTCTCTGCTAATGCTGAAGAAATATTCTGTATTCCTGATGGAGTTCAGATCTTTTACATTACCCCAGAGGGATTTGTCAGTGCACCGTCTTATCCATCCTCCCTGAAGATGTTAAAGTTTACTGACCCACCTCCAGCAGATGACCAGAACAGACCCCCTGCCTTTTTGAAGGTTGATAACTGGATATATCCTTTAGTGCCTGGAATGTCCCCTGCTCTGCATGCTACAAATGGTTCATACATCTTTCCAGATGTCACAGCTGTCGCTGAAGGTTGGTTCTACACAATTTTATGTGAAATGAAATAACACCAAAAATAAAAGAATAGCAAAGATTTAAAACAACTGTTACTTTTTATATGCCAGTTGAAAGACAGGCTGTGTTATATTATGGGCTTTCCCGTCTGTCTGTCTGTTGGCTTTTTCATGTCCGGGTTTCCCGTCTGTCTGTCTGTTAGCTTTTTCGTGTCCAAGTCATATTTTTCACACTGTGAGACCTAGGACTATCAAACTGATGTATCTTTGGGGAAAGGTGGGTCATGATCCATAAATAGGTCACTTTGTCCTCCTTCTGGAATTTTATGGCGATATATACTCAAGCAGGAAAATCAAATTTATAGCTGTGGCCTCTTTTTGGAATTTTATGGCTATGCATATTCAAATTGTGTCCAGATCATATCATAAGCACTGTGAGGACAATAAAAGTGAGGACAATCAAACTTTCAGTTGATGCATCTTGGGGTGAGGGGGAAAGATTGTTTGGCCTTATTTTGAATTTTTTAGCTATACATCTAGCCAAACGGTGTCTGGATCATATCTTGCACACTGTGAGGCCTAGGATCATCAAACCTAGTTAGCTTATTAAGAATTGGATATTTTACAATTGTGATTTTATTCTAATGTAGTGAGCAAATGACAGTTTCACAGCTTGCACACAGTGTTGCACTTTATTATGCCCCCTCCTTTGAAAAAGGGGCATGTTGTTTTGCACCTGTCAGTCGGTTTGTTGGTCTTTCAGTCTGTAGACTTGTAGTCTTGTCAGCTCAATATCTAAAGAAGATTTTGCACGACAGTTACTAAACTTGACACAGTGGTGACCATAGTCCCAAGAGAGTAGATGATCTCTATTGATTTTCAGGTCATAAGGTCAAGGGATAGTCTGTAGACCTAGTCTTGTCAGTTTAGTATCTGAAGAACCCTTTGCTTGACCATTAACAAACTTGGTACAGTGGTTGCCCTTAGATATTAGATGACACCTATTGATTTTAAGGTCAAAGTTCAAGGGTTAAACTGGACATAGTAAGATATTGGTCACTCATTATCTTGAGAACACTCTGCTTGACAGACATCAGACTTGGTACAGTAACACTTGTTCTTCCTTACAAATAAATGACCTCCATTAATTTTGAGAGCCAAGGGTCAAACTGGACATATTCACATATATACTGGTATGTTTATAAAATATTTCTTGTTTGAGAAAAATCTGCTAGATATTCCTGACACCAAACTTACCCAATGTACAATTTATTACAGCATAATTTTGATTTTAAAAAATTCTGTTTTAGGATGTTCTGTTGGCCTTCTACTACCCCCTGATGCAACACCAAGACAGAGACAGCAGTTTGAACAGACTCTGGCATCAATGACAGCTCTACTGGACCAGACCACACCCTCTGCCCCACCCCTGGAGCAAGAACCTTCAGCTCCACCCATAGAATCAGAGCAAGAAGATACTCATGTCTCTGTAAAAGGTTTGTCTGATAGGGAACAAAATATACAGTCACATCTTGTATAGTTGTCACTCAGTGTATCATGAAAGTCTGGTACAGCAAATGATGTGATCCAACTGAAATAGTTCATCCAAAACATTTACATACTGTAAATTGTGTTTAAATTTCAAGAAATTTATGTACTTTCGTGTAATTATAACATTTTGGTAGACTTTACAATCATGATGTATTCTGTGCCACAGAAGTGAACATAGTAGTATTTCAATATCATGCATTGACTACAAAGGCAATTGAAAGGTGTAGAATCTGGAAACAAGATCTTGGACATATCTTAAAATTAGTCAAAGGTTGATAAAAAAAAATACATTTTGAACAATTTATATTCTTGAATTTCTGGTGTAATTCATGCAGGAAAATTAGATGCACAGGTTTTCAGTACACTGTACTCTTTGTAATTGAAATTCAAGTAACATGTTTTGAATTTCTCAATTTATACTTAAACATTATCTTTAAGTCACAGGATAGGGCAGATGTGGATGTAGCCACAGTGCATTTTCACTTACTATAACATTTCTGCTGTTATAGTATTTGATGTTTTGAATATGAAAATAATCTAAATTGTAAATTTTTAAACTGTTTATAGGGGGTGTAACTGTGGCTGAAACGGAAGCAAGAGAGAAAACTGAAGGGGGCACCTCCACCAAGATTGCCAAGGGTATCTCAGTAGGTAGGTCAGGGGAAATCGCTGTGAAGAAATATCTACAATCTACACAAATGGTGCTTGCTGAAATTAGATGGCTACAGGCTAGTTTCCAATATCTACCCAGAGTTATCATTCCTTACATTGATGTACCAGTATACCTCTGTCCATGTTTCAAAATTAGCAGTGTTATTCCAAGTGTAAATTCACTTTTTCATGGTTTATTAAAAAAACTAAGAAATAGTTTATGAAATATCAGGAAAATGTAGGGCAAACACTCATTGTAGTTTTTATTGTTTATTATAATGCATAGGGTATCTACATATATATTGTGTAATCAAATAATATCTGTGTTAACACAATTCAATGTTTCTTGTGTCACAAAAAGACTTGACATCTGCTTAACATTGATTAATTTACATACATTTTTGCAATTGAAGTTAAAACCATGTTTTATTTGAGCATTTTTACCATTTTACAAGAATCTTGGAAAACCCAGAGGTATATGTGAGTTTAAGGAACAATAACTCTGGGTAGAAATTAACTAGTATCTTTTGTCATGTGGGTACTTGATCATTTTGAGTGTAAATAGATAAGTTTTAGTTTTCATTCATTAAGAAACATCAGTTGTATTTGCCTTCTAATTTTAGCATCAGAGTGGATTTCTTGGGGACTGGAGAAAGGATCGGAGAAGGCTGGACACTATATAAGGTTAGGATCTACCAAGTTAAGGGAACATCTAAGCTCAGAAGAACCCAAACCAGTGGACCCAAAACTCCAGAAAGGGGCAGAGTATGCCAGGAAAGGGGCTCATGTTGCAGTGTCTGTCAGCTCGTATGTGGGTAAGTACTATTGTAGATGTGATCATTTGATGGATTTAACCATGGGAAGCTGTCTGTTTATCCATCAATCTATCCACCACAGCAACAGACAGCATGGTATGCTTTGTAATACAGGGATTGTAAATGTTTTTTACAAGGGGTCATAGATGAAAGATTCATTGGAAGTAAAATTTACTCACCTACCAGAGAAAATCACTATGAAGTATATATTTACAAATTGAGAAATTCTACATTGACGTGAATTCTCATTACTTTTTATATGCTTGTTTGTTGACATGAATTCTCATTACTTTTTTGTGAATTCTCATTACTTTTTATATGCCTGTTTATTGACAGGCTGTTTTAGGGTATGGGCTTGTCTTACTATTTTCCATTTCATAATGTTGGCAGCTCTGCATTTGTCTGTCTGTCTGTTAACTTTTTCGTGTCCAGGTCATATCTTTCACACTGTGAGACCTAGGACTATCAAACTGATGTATCTTTAGGGAAAGGTGGGTCATGATCCATAAATAGGTCACTGTGGCCTCATTCTGGAATTGTATGGCTATACTTACTCAAAAAATGTCCAAATCATATCTTGCACACTGTGACAGGTCTAATGGACCTAGGGTCATCAAACTTGGTCAGCTGATACATGTTTGGGGGGATGTGTTGTGACCCAAAAGTAGGTCACTATGGCTTCATTTAAGAATTTTGTGGTTATACAGTGCAGTTAAATAGTGATCATATTTTGAACACTATAAGGCCAAGTTCTATCAAACCTGGTTTTGCGGCTCAGGCATGTTATAGTATTATAAATTTTATTCCACTATAGTTGCAAATAAAAGCATCATGACTTGTGACTTCAAATATGCAGACATAGATATGCATCATGTACATGTAGTTCCAGACAGGCATTTCATGTACCTTAGTGAAGCACTTTATTACAACTTTATTTACAGTGAAAAAACTAGGACAAGCTACAGTGGCAGTAGCAAAAGAAGTGGCTCCACATCTCCGTAAGCAAGGACAAAAGCTCCTCCCAGAATCCATGAAAAGCCAGGCATCCGCCTCAGGCAGTAATCCCAAAGTGGAAAAAGTCATAGATGGTGCTGTAGAAGTGGCAGCTTCAGGCTTGAAAGGTTAGCAACTTTTGTTGGAAGCAGAAATGTTTCTAAAGCATTTCTTAGTCATGACACAGAGTGATATTGTCATAGCAACAAAATGGAAAGAGAGGAGATAAATGTATTGTGATGTGAAATGGAACAACTTAACAACAACATTATATATGTGACATAAAAATTTTGATGAAGTCATATGAACCAATTAAATTGCGTTTTACAAGTGAAATCAAATCATTAATTGTTTATTCAAGTTTCTTATGAACAATGCAGATGAACTTGCATTTTCGCTAGCCAAGGGTGACGCTCCACGAACATCATGGAGCATCACCCTTGGCTAGCGAAGATGATGAACTTGATACATTGCCATAGCTTGATAATGTAAATTATTTTCAGTATTACACGTTGATGCATATTTTTACCCCATATATATTGTCAGTTAGACAATGAAAACTGTTTTCAGACCCTAAAGGACAAGTAATTTGGTTGGAAATGAAAAATGAGGCTAAATGGCAAAATTGTTATATTCATTTCCAACAAAATTTTGTTACTGAGGGACTATTCTCCTGCATTTCCAATAATTAATTAATTATTCTTATTAATCTATGACGACTTCTTTTGTAAGATTTATAGGAGACTTATAACCATTGTACATTACTTAATACCGACTGTTTTATGACATCAAGGGGTTTATTGGTAATTTTGCATGTATGGCTTTTGTTGATGTTAAGATATCGAATTTTCTAATTTTGTCAGGTTTTGGGACAGTTTACATGTCATTGGAGACAGCAGCTAAAGCTCTGGCCAGAAATCTGGCTAATGAGACCGTGACGGTGGTCAATCACAAGTAAGCTCAAACTGAAGTTTCAAAATGAAGTGCTTTCAGGGCATCCCATTTAATACTATAGGGTTATTGAACTTATATTGGTGAATATTGGCACGAGTTGGCTGTCAAAATGCACGAGCTTGCGAGTGCATTTTGACAGCCAACGAGTGCCAATATTCACCTATATAAGTTCAATAACCCTTTTATTATATAGCTAAAGTATATAGTTGTTAAATTATATCCCTTTTTACTCAAACTACTCCAAACTAAATGAGAATTCATCAATATTGGCATCTAATGTGAAGGTGAAGGTGTGCAATAACAGCATGTTCACATTTCTTAACTGTTCAATATTTAACCCGTCATTAATGCATGAAGCAAACTGATTTTGAAAATGGGGACATCATAATTTTTGTACAGTAAAACATTTTGCTAAAGTAAATATCAAATACCGGCTCTGTCAGATTCGGAGGACCGTCATCTGACATTTTAGTTTGTTTACGTCGTTACGGTAACGTTAATATTGAACGCTCATACTCGGAATGTTTCGGGCGCATACAATTTACGCAATGCAAAGTTAACGTTCAATAAATTCTCAGGATATTGAACGCTAACATTCTCTAGATTTTACGCAGATTTTATAATAGACTATTTATTAGCTATATAATAAACATGACTCTTTCGTGTGTTGTATACCTGTATGTATTTGGATTCTGATATCTACCTCCTCTACCTGCTTCAATTTGATTTCTTTCCTGTTCCAAATAGTAAATTACAGTAAAACACTCTTATAGTGAAGTGCTGGGATGAACAACTTTGATTCGTTATGAATGTAATCTGTTATATCCATTGAGTAAGTTCATAATATATTTTAAAACTGTATTCCTTGTGATATTCCAGTATTTTGATAAATGTAATATTGCATGGATGCAATTAATAAATCTGAAATGCAGTATATTTAAATAGGTAGTTACCCTAGCATGTATCTTACTGTATTTGTAGATATGTAGATACTTTGCAGTTAATTTATTTTTAATTAGCAATATACTAGACTAGGATTCGAATCTGCCCCCTCCCCTCCCTTGAATCACTGGTAAAGTGTCCTACCAACTGAGCTATGTGTTACTGACAATCGAACCTGTCTGACCACATTTCACGCATCGCCAATGTGTCTTCATATTATAAATACATGTGGAAATACTAATATAAATATTCCTCCAAATCTTGATCCTAATACTGTATTTTTTTTTTTTTTTTTTTATTATTTTGCTTGATTAATATTGCTAATAAGATCTAAATGCCATGTATTGAATTATCAGGTATGGAAGTGAAGCCGCTAAATTATCAGAGAATGCCCTGTATGCAGTTGGAAATGTTGCCATGACAGCGTACAATGTGGATAACCTAGGAGTGAAAGCTATAGCAAAACGAGCCGCGAAAGAAACTGGCAAGGAGCTAGTGAAAGATATCCACGGGGAGTGGAAAGACTCAGGCAAAACAACAACCCAGAGTTATTCATCCCTGAACAACCAGCAACAGAAATATCCCTGAATTGTGTTTACTGCTTATAGACTGGTATTTGTGACTTAAATTGTGAGGCATTCCTATAAACGTGTGTGTTTATGAAAAACACTGTTATATTGAAGATTCCTTGTATTACGCGAGTACTTGATATCGCGAACTGACTCACAGACGTTAAATTGCGAGAACACGAATTCACGAGTAGACTGTTGATGAAGATATTTTACATGCATTGCAACAATATGAAAGAAACGGCGAGTAATTTTATTTCGTTAGCGACTTCTTTCTAAATTACATGTATATGACAATGAATTCCTCATGTATCTCTAGGAATCTACAGTTCTAAAATTAATGATTGTGATATAAAGTGAATACCTGCCATATACAATGTATTTTAGTGTTGGACATGTCAATCATCTGCCTTTCTATATAGACTTTTGTAACCAAAACAACAAAGAAACTTTAATTTTGTGAGGGAATAATACTGTATATATACACAGTTTTATTTTCGCTGTGATTTGATATATATTTTTGTTTTACTGTTGGACAGAACCATGACCTTAAACACTGCATTAAATAAAAGTTTAATCATGGGAATATGAAGTACTCAAGGACAGTCAAGGTTACCTCAATGTTTTACTACAATGACATTAACTTTGTGCTCTCAAACTTATAATAACTGCCTTTTATCATCATATATACTTAACCTTCATTGCTTATCGAATTAAAGGACTCTAATGAACCATACAGATCAAACTCGGAAATATTTCATCATGTTCATCAAATTCAAAGATTGAGAAAAATAGAAGAAAAAACTAATTCACACCTCAGCGATTTTCTCATTTGCTCGGGTTTGAGAACCTTAGTACTGTGACATCACATGATGTCATGTAGTTTAGAAGGCTATGATGTCATAACTAATAAACCAGTGGTAGCCACTATTATGACTTTGAGTGCTTGACAATATTTCAGTCACATGATCATTGCCCTGCCTATCCTTTAAATGGGTAAGAAATAATTAGGTGCAGTTTAAAGCTTTACACAATTTTAATGATGCCATATCCTCATACACACACTGGTACTTTAAACTGGCCAGCACTGAATGACCTTGACTTCCCATTTTTCTTATTCTTGAACAAGGAGATGGTAGCTTTTGTATAACTTCATGTACATATGCAATTTGATGCTTGAAAAAAACAATTTACTGATATGATGTTTCTTTGTACAAAAATTGAAATGCAATGGATGCATTCTAGTTTAAATACACAATTGTCTGTTATTCACCAATAAATATACTGAATACAGTTTCTTTGATAAATCATTAAATACCTTGAACTTTCTTTATCGCTGATGTCTACATATTTGGCTTTGATAAACCAATGAATACAGTGAATTCTCTTTTATGTCTCTGATATACACGATTATCTGTGATTGACCATTAAATTTATTGAACTATCTCTGATGTTGAAAACATTTGTCTTTGATAGACCAATAAACACATTGAATTCTCTTCATCTTATATATCTATTGAGAAAAAGGATCTCTCTGCTGGATATGGAAGGCAAGTTTAATGTTCATTTCTTTGATAAACATAAAAACGGCATTAATTTTTATCTCTTACAATGACATACCAGATTTTCAGGTTACCCATTGCAATTGGTCAGTGTCCACCATGGGTTAACAATTGAACATGTTTAACTTCTTGAAAATGACCATTCTAATTCTTTTCAAATTTGGTATGCAGCATCTTTGGGACAAGGGGGACGTACATTTCAGGACTCCTGCACCCCGAAACATTCAGGGCAGGTCAAAAATTGTCCAATTTTCAACAATCTTCTTTACAAATGCATATCTTTAAGAAAAACTAAATGCATAGTGATGTGGAACAGGAGGGCCTCTACTGAAATTGTAAATTTCATTATCTCTGGGGTAGAGGTTTTGACTCCAAGGCAGGGCCAAACTTGGTATATATAATATATATGTGTGTAATTAAAACATTTAAATGATATTTTCTTTAAATTGTTATTGATACCAAATTGAAACTCAATATTTCGATATTTAGAAGGCATAGTCTCACTGTAGTCCTTTACCAACATTGTAATTTTCATTATCCCTGTTATAAGGGACTTGGTCCGAAGGTGATAATTATTAAAGTGATTATTGTCTTTATCATTTGAAGGACTTAGATTCTTTAAGTTTGCTGATAATTAAGGTATCAAAAGTAAATGCATATTTAGAAAAAGCAGAAAAGGATGTAACAAAATTGTGAATTTTGCATCTTTGACTTGGATGAGTCCAAATTAGTTATATCGTGCAAATGTTACATATACTATGTAAAGCCTTTCATCAGTATAGGCACTTTCAAGTTTTAAGAACACATCTTGTTTTGTTGCTGAATAGTAGAATTTAGCTTGAATATGCAGGACAAGAAATTTTTTCTAGATTTCTTAGTCATTGGGACTTGTGATACCTTTAACTAACACTTGGGGTGAATGATATGACCTGTGGGCCCCTTGTTCTAGAATCCATGTGAAATTTTCATACTTTTTAAGAATGCTCAGAGAGCTATTGTCATACCCGTGTTGTCGGCTTGTAATGTCGGTACATGTTTATAGCAGCTTGAAGTTTTTTAGACTGTTTATTTCCAATAAAGAATTCACTCTACACGATTCAGATTCATTATAAACAACCATTGATTCACAATTCTGATGCTGCATCTGACCTATTTTCTAGATAAATGATTTGTCAAATTATTTTTTGTACAAAAGTTTTTAGGAGGCCCAACTGGAAGAATTAGCTCTTTACCTAATGCATAAATGACACATTTAAAAAATAAACTTCATTTTTCAAAATCAATGAGGCATACACATGAACTGCAATGCTTCATGCCAGCAGCTTTAGAAAGTGTGTTAGCACCTCATGAAAAGTATGCTGGTGTTAAGCATTGCACTTCGTACCGTCTTTTATTTTCAAAAATGAAATTGTTTTTTACATTCTACTTTCATTTCTGTCGAAATTCCCAGCCGTTAAAATGGGCGCATTATATTTATCTGCAACAGTAAGGGAGAAAATGCAATGGACCAAACCGGGATTGGAACCTGGGCCCCCTGAATCTCTATAGTCAGGTGCTCTACCAACTGAGCTATCTGGCCACCGGCGATCAAACCTGGCTGACCGCTACATATCAAAATTCATATGCACATTATTCAAGAGAATGTGGCTATCATTACAGTTGGTAAAGATATTGAAGGAAAAAATGTGTAAATTCTTTTCTGTAGGTAAATTTGTAATAGATATTGATTTTTAACTACTATAACACCCATGTAGTCTATGAATTTGCATATATAATTACACACAGACATTTCCATGTTCATTGTAACACCAACCTAACAACACAGGTGGAACTACAAAACAGCCTCGCCTCCTGGTTTACAATGTCAGTAGCTTTGACAAGAGTTGTCTCTCTTGCAATAAAACAAAAAACACTAATACTGTCATTAGCATATGTTTATTATGAGTATAAAACGTGAAACTTATTTCACAGTTAAAACAGATCTATTATTGACATGTTTTGCATCTAGTATTGGTTATCTGAGCTATTGCAATGACTGAGTTATAGAAAACAATGTACACATGTTCATGACAATTCCAAGATTATTTGGCGTACCATGCTTTTATTGTTTTTATATTAAAAGAAAGCTTTATAAATGTACTCTTTGGACAATTAATAAAAAATTTCAAAGATAAACCTGCGTTCAAAATGTAACATCACAAAGTATAAAAATAAATGCTTTTATAAATGAGGTTTTCACCTAAACTGCCATCAAAGCAATATAGTTAGATAAAATCACTCATCTTCTACGGGACTGGACAAAAGTTAAGTAGAAAATGTTAATTATAAAATATAAATGCATAATCATCAGTCAATGGTATCAACTTGGTTGACGTGTAATACTTACAAAAATATACTTGCATGTTGTATTCCGTCTCAGAAACTCTTGGGAATGTTTGGGGTATGGACTTTGGTGAACAGGAGTGATATTGCATTTTTTTTAAGACACCGTTTTGGGACTTACAGAATTAGTGATAAACTTGAGACAAACTTTGTGGATTAATCTTATTTTATGAAGTTCTATACAGACATTTCACACACAGACACATTTCTAAAACAAAAATTTGCACCATACAAAAAATATAAACTTAAATATGAATAATAATAAAAACACTTTGTACACCTTTGATTCAATCATGCAGCATATTTACAAATTCATATAAATGTCCATAAACTGTACAATTGCATATTTAATAATTGCTGCAATAAATATAAAGGAATGTTGCATTAGGAGGTAAGTTTTCACACATACTAACACACAGATAATCACACGTACTCCTCACAATCTGCTGCGACTTGCACTTCATGACTCTCACTTGTCTCTCCATCAGGCAATGATGCAATATCTTTGAACACACCTACAAGTTTTTCATAGCTGGGACCCCAGTTCATGAGGTAATCCCAGGCAAAATGACCATTGAGTAGTTTTTGGTCAGTATGGGGCCCTTCCTCAGATGACCCCACTGTGCTGGCAAAGGAACCTCCGTTTGAATCCAGACCATCTGACTGGGATGTCCTGTTTTGATGACCGGAGTCCTCCTGTTCATTTTCTACTTCCGACACTTTGGAAAATATCATTGCATTTGAGTCAAATTCATTTTTAGTTTTCTCATTTTCATACTCAAACTCTGAGCATGTGAATGAGTCATTAGCACTATCCTCTGAGCTTGACTCGGGTGGTACCAGCACCACATCACTGTTTATTGTGCTCATTCGTATATTAGCTATGTGACGACCCTCCTCTGATGACGACACGGCTTCCAACATACTGACAGGGCTGGGCCGGCGTGGACGGGCATTCAGTTTATCAATCTCCTCTACCGTGAGCCCTTTGACCTGACGAGAATGAGGATCATAATATTTGTGCCTGCTGGACTTGACGTGTCCATTTGGCATCACAGCTCTTGGAACTGAAGAACTGGTGGAACTTTTACTATGATGACTGGCAAGACTTTGTTCTGATTCTGTTCTATTATGATGAATATTTGACACCGGTGTTCCTACCACATTAGAATGAGTCAATGGACTGGCCCGAACTTGCGGGCTTTGACGTGAAAGTTGATTGATGGGACTATTGCGGATTGCTACATTAGCAGGACTACTCCTAGCTGAATGACTAGGAATCTGTGGTACTCCTAAGTTATTGGCAGGACTACTACGTAGTCGCCCTGATGTCTGTAGTTTGAGTGCGCCAGGTCCCGGACTTTCACGGGACTTGTAACCACCAGCCGGACTCTCCCTGTGGTGTTTATTTGGACGCTCTCGAGATCGATCCGGATAGTAGCCGGTTCGGTAGCCTCTATAATGTGTGTGAACATCGATGTCTGATGGTGCTATACTGCTAGCGTTATCAAGATCGTAGTGCTCTGGCATATCATTTAACTGGTTCATGTTCACATCCCCATTGTCAATAATTACAGTGCCATCATCTATCTCGTAAGGCTTTCGTTGAGTTGGATCAGAGTTGATAAGATCAGGCCTGTGCAGTCCATTTGGAGTGTAGTTTATGTTAAGGTTATTTTGTCTGTTGTAGTCTTGTTCTCCGTATCCAGAATCTTGATAACTAGGTGGGCTATTGTTAAAACCTTTGTTCGCATGGCCATTTTCTCTGGGTGTGGTTTGATTTTTGGGATCTTTCCTTTGACGGCGCATACGGAATAACACAAACACAATGGCAATCACAATTAAAAGAACTCCAAAGAAAGCAATCACAACAATTATGCCAATGCTAAGGCTCTCAGGCTGTTCTTTAACAGCTGCACACACACGAGTTTCCATGATGACGGAACAAGCACCTCCTCCACATGGATTTCCAGCACACAGAGCAGAGCATCCGGATTCCACACTTTCTGTTGGTGTAATTATGAAACGGTCCGTCGACCCATTCAGTGGAACGGATAATCCATTCATTTGAAACATCGAAATACAGCCCGAGAAAGCTGCAAGACAAAACCAGATTTAATCAAATATTCACTCCTCTCTTCATCAAGGAAACAAAATAGATTATTTCATATAATCTTTTTGGAATTTTTAAACATTTCAACACTTCTGACCTTGAACTTTGCTGTTGTCCACATTGATGGGTGCCTCGCTGGAACCTAGGACCATTTTGGTGATCCTAACATCTGAGAACTTCACCACCCCATTCAGGGTCTGTTGCTGTGTCTTGTCATCCATTGTCAATGTGACTTGGTCTCCTGTAAATAATTTTTTTTTTTACAACACTTAGATACCCAACTAAGACAAAACATAACCCATGTGTAAACGGTAATTCATTCCAATGTGCTACTATCTGACAAAGTCCTAGATGAATACTTTTGTCTCACCAGTGATTGATACAGTAGTATTATGCCATTCTCCATCATGTACACCTCCATCATTCAGCACAACTGAGGTAGAGCCAAAGGTGTAAACTAACTTTCCAGAACCAACCTAAAACAAGAATATCATGATATTCAGAAATACACACATTACCTAATGCCTTTCCAAGAAAACTATTTTCTTTATTCTGTATTCCTCCACCTTTAATGTAACACATACCCAGAGAAGTCCTTGATTGTCAGCAGTGGTCACTATCAGCAGGGGTTCCTGAGGAGCAGTGGTACGGTACCTAATCATGATGGAAGATGTGTCAATGGCCCTCCGCTTTCTAGAATTTGATTGACTGACTATCTGGTCTCTCCTGAAGGACTCCTTCTGAACAAAATTCACACGGGAGTTGGATCCAAATCCGAGTGGTCCAGGAGCTGTACAGATAAAAACATGAGTTATTTGAAATAATGTGGCTTCACCATTATTCGTTGTGTTAGGGCTGTTCCAGAAATGATCAAATGGGGGGGTCGGGCGGCAAACGATATTTTTTTGTATGGGTGGTCGTATTTTTTCATATTTTAATTGGTCCTTGGTTGGACTGTTAAAAAAATATTTATTATGGGTAGTGGGTAGTTTCTATTGTTTTATTTTGTGCCATGTGGGTGTTGAGTTTTCAGAATATTTTTATTGTCGCTCTTGTCGTGTTGGTTACAAAACGTCGGAGGGAAAATTGAAAACGTGCTTTCGAAATGCTGCTTTCGAAATCGGAAGTAACATAGAACTATTCGAGTTGTCGCTCTTTGCAGCGCATAACTTTCCATTACGGCACTCTTCAAATTAGAGGCGCGTTTAGTAGTGTGATCCCTTTGGACGTGATGGCAGCGAACTCTGTTCTGTAGATTATTACAGTTTACAGTGCATCGATTTTGGGAATATTTTGAAACCAATAGGTATTCCGTTTTCTAATAAAAATAGGCAAACCTTAGTTGATTTATACGAGGGTACCGATGCATTATATTTATCAGTCGGTGTGATGGTGATATAGAGGCCTCCGGGCGCGGGCTCCATTAGAAGACGAACGATTCGTGGAAAAACATATCCATACCCATTTCATGATAATAGCATCGTTTGGGACTCCCAATCTTTCCAACATTCCCGCCATAGATGCCTTTGATTGTTGATGTGACATCGTTTCTTCAGAACTACTGTGATACAATGTCGCACAGGCATTACCGCGTCATTGACTAGAATGTTTGTCCCGAAAACCTCGCGAGATTTGTACCGTTTTCATTTTTAAAAATATTTTTGTGGTGGGTCTGGTTAGTTGTTTTTTTTTTATTAGATGGGTCATTGTAAAATGAGTTTATTAATTTGATGGGTCATGGGGTAATTTTTTATTTTATTTTTATGGGTGCTTGGTATATACAAAAGGTGCCTCCCGACCCCCCCATGTATTTATTTCTGGAATAGCCCTTAGTTGTTTTTGTGGCAAGATTGTGTAATCTAGGAAATAAATCAACTAAGGCTGGTCGAAGTGCATTTCTATATGTGAGGAGAGAACGAAAGGAATCTGTCCTCAAAATCACATACCAATGAAAATGTATTTGTTAGAAAACCACAAAATAATTAAATCATCACAGTGCATCGTGAATTTGAACTGTCTGGTGATATATACAGTATGTACACTTTGAATGTACTGGTGACTATATAGTATGTTTACTGAAACTATATATATATATATATATATATATATATATATATAAAGCACTAAATAATCACAACTAGGTACTGAAAATTTTCGCCCCAGCCCGGGGTCGAACCAGCGACGTACGGCACCCACCGCCTAGCAAGATTGTCAAACCAGTGTGTAAGTCCACTTGGCCACAACGACTTCCCTAAAAAAGGAAGCTTTGTTATGCTCCTAAAGTGCTACTTATACACACTGATGCAATCTCACACAGTCGCTGTGTCATTCAGTGTTTAAGATATTTTTTATAAGGAGAGTGGATCTCTTGATGCAATTGTATAGAATATTTAATATAAAGCACAAACAAACAATTATAACACCCAACCTTACGTTTACCCCTAGGATCTAAACGATACATGTGAAAATCAATATATATATATATATATATATATATATATATATATATATATATATATATCAGTCTGGATTGGCCATAATTTACTGCTCTGGCCTTCACACTTTCTGGTGAGAAATAATTGAATATAATAACTACAGGGCACTAAAAAAGCAATGCCAACATCAAATTGCAGTGTATGCATAACCTCCATCCATTTTCAGTGGCAAATATGCCATGGTTTTGACCCACAAGGATACTGAAAGCAGTTCTCATAACCATTGCTAATAAATTTCTCATCTTCTCTGTTTTCACTCGACCCAATTTCAAGTGTAAAGTTAATGCAGTGTTGTTTACCTATTTCACAGGAGACTCCAGAGAATCCTCCAATACAGTGACAGGAAAACCCGTCCCATTCCTCCACGCACCGTCCCCCATTGTTACATCTGTCCCCACTGCAGTGTCCAATGGAACTTGGACACTTATCCAAAATGTTTTCGTGGCTATTTGAAGGCTGAGTGAGATGATCCACATTGTTAACTTTGAATTCTCTGATACACCCAATGAAATCATGAGAATTGACCTGTCCAGGACGACTCTGAATGGTTTTAATATCTTTGACACCTCCAATGTACATAGGGAGTCCATCTAAGTCCAGATAGTTACTGCAGAGACAAGAATAGGTTTTTCATATTATCAACATCACAGTGTAGAAAAATACATGTATTGATGATATTTCAAATAAATTGTACATCATACTAAAGTAACTTCAAATAGAAGATGATAAAGAGAGAGAAAAAAATCAATCATTTAAACACTTTTACCAGATCAAATAACACACAAGTGTTAACTAAGTAACAAGAGATCAAAATGTCAGGATTAAGAACTCAATTAACGTTCTTTTCCTCAAGATATCCTTACACGCCTTAAACCTCACAAATTGTAGATGAGAAAAAGTCAGACCAAAGTGTTTCTGAAAAGTGTTAAAGACACTCTTTCTACCCATAGTATCACCCAATAGTAAGCAAAGATCAAATGATAAAAGATCATATCAAGTTGGTTTGATATCATAGAAGTGTTTTGTAAGTACACGAATTAAATGTTTAGGAAACATAAAACGTCAATAAAACTGTATTGATTTCCGTGTAATGGTCATATATCACGTAACGTTGACTTCAATCCACCCAGTGGTACTGTCAACTACTGGGATGCCGGGGTAACTCAATCTGCCATGAATGAAAACCACCAAGAATTTATACCTGGGTAACAACCAACAGACACCAATTATCCTGTATGCAGAATTATTGATTATTGATTGTTGTTTGTTCCTGTGTACAGATGGTTTATTAATTAAAGGTCTATTTCTGACCTGTCAACTGGAACAAAGGAACATTTAAAGTACTACACCTAATCAATAAGTTTATCTACTCTGACTTGACCATTAAACAGATTTTTATTGTGAGGATGGATGCCTACCCTTTATTATTTAGTTTTTACATATAAAAGCAAAGAGGGGGTGTTCTAGTTGACCGAGCACAACCCATAAGCTCGATCAATTTTCAAATTCAAACAGCAATGTCTAAATGCAGCACAAAGGCTGCCTAAATACTCCGTAATATAATATAAATGTGGTGTAATCTTACACATCAATGGAAGAAGAAATATACTGTGTACCCAGTCTACCCGATACTAACGTCCATTTTTATAAATTAATGGCAATGATAAGCTTACACGCCTCGGTGCTCTTTCTTAAAGCAGACAGGCATGACAGTTTCAGTAAATTTAATCTTAATAGGACCCAACATATCAAAACCGCGTAATCTGAATATAAAAAAATGTCTAGTAATCCCACATCAATACAGAATTCTGTAGATATTTCCAACATGACTGTTGACACAAAGGAATGACCACATTGGTGAGGACACAGCTAAAGAAACCTGACATAACCCCAAGCTTCTAACAATGGACTGCTTCTGTTTTAAATATGAATTTTGCTTACAAATTCACACACAAAAGTAGATCACATTTTTGATATGGACTGATCATTATAAAGTGACCCTCCTCGGTGAATGGAGGTGAAAACCTACTTAGATTGGCTGCCCTTGCTATAACAGGTGCTGTCTCCATTCTGACAGATGACACATTCCTCACTGGAACCAGGACAGTGGGTCACCCTCAATTCAGCAACCTAAAATATGATCCAAAATGTCACTCACAAAGAAAGGACAACGGATTGTGTAACATGGAGTTATCTTGATGTTCTATATTCAAAGAGATATACATAACAAATAAAAATCACAGCTTCCTATGCATAAATCATCATGAAAATTTTTAATTGTACTTTAAGCCAGATCGCTTGGTAATCTTAAAAGGTTTGTTATCAAATTTCAAGTATTAAATATGTACTATATCATTAAAGGACTAAGTGAAGAACATAAAATCCTTGTTCATGTAGTCCTCTTTCACCAATTTAGCATACCATAAATTTGGCATTAATCATGTTTAATTATTACATTAAAAGAGCTCCAAGTACCGAGCATGAACTTTAAACACTAACAAAAAATACACGTACCGCCAACCTTCTCTGGACTTGAACCCTGAACCATTCACCTTTGGTGGACACATTCTTGGGTACAGTAAGGATCGTTGCCTTTGCATCTCCAAAGTTGAAAGAAAATCTCACATTTCCACTTACAATTTCTAGAGCTATGAATTTTCCAGTGTTGCTGGGGTTGTACAGTAGAAGACCCTTTGATCTGATGGTGGAGAAGGTCAAGTCAAGGTCAATGTCTTTCAGGTTCTGATCAATGGAGTTGAACTCCATGTAAGAGAGTTCTGAGAAGCCTTTGGATGTGTACTGACACCGTTTACCCCAGTACTCATATGGACACTCACAATGGAATCCGTCTAGTTTATTCTTGCACTGGCCACCATTTTCACAAGGATAGGATGCACAGTGATTGGATCCCGTTTCACAATGCTGACCAGTGAATCCATCTGGACATCGACATGTATAGGACCCAGGGGAGTTGTCGCATGTACCCCCATTATTACACGGAGCATCCAAACACTCATTCTTGTCTTGTGTGCAGTTCTGTCCAAACCATCCTTCTGTGCACTGACATACTCCACCCTGACAATATCCACCATTGCTACAGAAACCACTTCCGCATGGTTGTACAGGCACCTCACAATGTCTGCCGGTGTACTGCGAGGGACAGCTGCAGTAGAAATCGGGCACCATGGCTGGGGTCGACAGGATGAAAGAGGGAGAGTCCACAGTGTGCATTCCCGACCCAACAACAATTCGATTCAAGCATGTTCCAGAATTACAAGTGGACATTTCACAGACTGTGTACCCAATCTGGATTCTATTTTCTGGATTTACCATACTTTCAAAAATAACACTTGCAATTGCTTGTTTGTTTGAATTTAACTGTTGTTTCAAAATGTCATACCGGACTACCACTCCAGAGGCTTTTATGACACTGACATATACCAAAGTCCCTGTATCTTTCGAGTCCACATTTAAAATGGTAACTTTATCCTCACTACTGAATAAGTTGGCAACAGCACTTCGAAACTTACTCAACTTATTTTTCACAAAGTCCGCATTTTCAAGTCCATCAACATAAATTATAACAACATTATCCAATGTCACATTATTGAAATACACCAATGTTGATACAACTTCATACGACACCATTAAATTTCCATCAGAGCCTTGAACATTCAATGTTCGGGATAGTGGTGTATGGAAGTTCCTTAGAGTTAAGTTGCATCCTGATCCTTTGATAATTGCATAATAGTCATCGGTCACAATGCAAGTGTATGTTCCAATGGTGTCTGCATCCAGTGGTCGAACATTTGCCACTGGAGCTGTGGGCAGGGTGGTCTCAAAAACACCAATCTGGATATCCATATTTCTGGCTTGTGGAGGAGTATCATTTTCATCCTGGATAATGACTTTGAATGTCAAGGTTGCCGTCTGAGTGGGTATTCCTGCATCCCTGACAACCACTATGACATCATACTCTTGTCGTGCCTCTCTGTCAAGAGCCTGTTTGGTACGCACCTGTCCATCAGAAGTGATGCTGAAGTAATCATAATGGCTACCAGGAGATATTTCGTAACTGTAGGGACCTTGATTTCCCGGCTGTCCCGGGAGGTCCAAGTCCCAATCTGAAGTGTTTGTGGATAGGCTTATCACACTGGTTCCTGCCGGCAAGTTTTCCATGACATATCCTGTCAGATCCGCTGGCGAGAAGTAAGGAGAATTGTCATTCTCATCCATCAGTCTTATTCGTACTGTTGTAGATCCTGAAATAACAATATTGAAAAAATTCCAAATTCAGTACAAATCATACAACAAAGCAAGCCTAATACTTAAGAAATAAAGTTAACATTTTCATGAATGATCCAGGATAACCTTCGAGGTTGAGAAATGTTGTTTTGAAATATAAAAGCTGAGGCATTAGCCATCGATTTTATATTTCAAACAACATTTCCAGACCAAAGAGGTTATCCTGCATCATCCATGAAAACAGAAACTTTATTTCTTTTCTAATACAGTTCAGAAATATACATGTACAACCAGCTGTTTACCTATACAACTACAAATTAGGTCACCATAACATCATGGCAGTTTCCGAAATGGACTAGGCCTACATGTTTTAGATGAGATATTGGGGTATACTAAATCTATTTTGAAAAATATTTCAAGCATTTAGTTTTATGTTGACATATATCAACTGCTTTGAATACACAGTTAAAGAAAACTTAATAACACATAGGTAGAAGATTAACTTGTCTGTGAATTGACATGTTTATTTGTCCAGGTGTATCAATCTCTGAATGCAGATGATTGATTTATACTGACAAATATCCTTCAGTCATTGTTAAATTTGTTTTGCAATACATATTAATTAATATTTATGATTATAAAATTGAATTATCAGTTATGTATTAACAAAACACAAAGTGCAAGTGAGTTGTATATCAATTCTCTCATAATAAAGTTATTACATATGAAGGTATATCGCAGAATAATGCCCGCAGCATTCCTTTGATCTTTGCAATAACTGTGGTAGAATACTGAATATATTGCAGAGACACAAGATTTGACTGACCTGTAGCTGGTGGTGTTCCCCGATCAATAGCTGCCACCACAATGGAGCGAGTAGGATTGGTTTCTCTGTCCAAGTTTCCTCTCCCTGTGGTGTGGATGCGACCAGTGGTGGGATCAACGGAGAATTCTTCACCCTCATTTCCAGAGAGAATTCTGTAGCTGAACTGTCTGTCTTCTGGAATGTTGTCATTGTCAACGGCAGTTACAGTAGTGATGCTGACTCCCCCTGCAGCATTCTCCAGAATATTGGCAAGATACAGAGTCTGCGTGAAGACAGGTGCATCGTTGGCGTCTTCCACTGAGATGGTCACTGTGCATGTATCTGTGTCATTGCCTTTCACACTTTCCCAATTTTTGGCCAAAACTTTCAGAACCACATGTGGAGAGCTTTCATAGTCAGGTTTACCAGAAACAAATATGTCCCCCGTTTTGTAGTTGACATTGAATCCCTTCCCATTGCTGGCACCAATGAGATAGAAATACACAACTCCATCTATTCCTTTGTCACGGTCAGTGGCCCTTACTTTGCCAATAACACTTCCATTTGCAGCTGATTCTTTGGTAGAAAATGCATATGTCTTCTGAACAAATTCTGGGTAAAACTCATTCACACTGGTAACATATACAGTAACTAAAGTTGTATTTCTCATGTTCACATTATTTGGATTCCTGGCAATGACAACCATTGAAAATTTGGTTTGAGTTTCATAATCCAAATTTCCTTTGGTCATAAGTATTCCAGTCTGTTTGTCAATTCTAAACAATTGGAGAACAAGCTGGTCACTTTCAGAATCACTGATGTAGTATTCAATGCGAGCATTTTCCCCTGTATCTGCATCCTTAGCCAGGACTCTGATGATGCTGGAGTCGGATGGTGAATTTTCCGGAATGTAACCCTCAAAATGGGATTGTGTGAACAAAGGAGGATTGTCATTTACATCAATCAATTGTACATTCAGAATAACTGTTGCTTCACGATAATGCAGTCCAGAATCTCTAGCTGCAACAGTCAGCAGATGAATTTGTACAAAATCATAATCTAAGGCTTGAGCAACAGAAATTGCACCATTTTCTGAGTTGATTTGGAATAGTCCAGCTGTGTTTCCACCAACTATATAATACGATACTTTCCCATTGGGACCAGGACCATCTCGATCAGTGGCTGTTACTCTAGCAACACTCTGACCAATTGGAGCATCTTCTGAGACAGAGTAGGAGAGAACTGTCATATCAAAAACTGGAGGGAAGCTGTTGCTTGCAGTGATGGACAAATGAACTGGAACTGTGTTAGATTTGGGGGGTAATCCTCGGTCTTCTGCTCTAATGGTGATGGTGAAGTCTTGATTTATTCTGCCACTCAACACCTGGGCCACAGTAATTAAGCCTGAAATTGTAAATTGTTTGAAATAAACACACCAGTTTCGTCTGTTTCTTCAGTCATTCAAAGGACATGACATAATGTAGCAACACAAACTTAATAGCATACCTGTAGTTTTGTTGATGAAGAAGTAACTTGATCCATTTCCACTCTCGATGAAGTACTCTACTTCAGCATTCTGTCCAACGTCTTCTTCATCTTTGGCCACCACAGTCAGTATCCTTTCTCCCTGGGGAGCACTCTCGGGGACTGCAGAAAAATACAGGTTTTGTTCAAACTTTGGAGCATGGTCATTGGCATCTATGATTTCTATAGTGATAATGGCCTCTGAAGACTTAGCTGGTGTCCCAAGGTCTGTAGCAATGACCACCAGCTCTCTTTGGTTCAGAGCATTGAAGAAGTTTTCGTGGTAAATGTAATTAAGTTCCTCTTTAGAAGAGATCACTCCAGTCTTGTCGTTTATAGAAAATTCTGACGATGGCAATTTGAAGGAGAAGTAAAACTGATTGTTTGGGGTGGAAACATCTTGGTCAATCGCCACTATTGTGCCAACAGTTGAGCCACCTGGCTGAAGCTCCAAGAAATTGAAAGTAACTGGAGGCTGAATCTGAGGTGCATTGTCATTGACATCAGTGACGAAAACATGCAAAGATCCACGGGTAGAATAGGATCCATCGTCAACAATCAGAGGAACAGTTATCCTCTGGCTGGACATTGCTTCTCTGTCAATGCGAGACTTCAGTGTAATGTTACCAGAGTCAGCATCAATGCTGAACATTGAGGCCTGACTTGAGGAATGATCTATACTGTAATGTGCCTTGGCATTGGACCCAATGTCTGCATCTGTGGATGTCACTTGAATAACAAAGCTGTTGACAGGAAGATCCTCTGGAATGTTCACAGAGAAAATGGTGGAGAATATCGGGGAATTGTCGTTGACGTCAATCAGTATTACCCTAACAGTGGTGGTACCAGTCTTCTGAGGGGAACCCTGCAACACGACATATAAGTATATAATGCATTGTATTGTGAAATAGAACACATTTTCTACAATCTTCATGATGTTCGGAATTTTGTTTCATTTTGAATTTTTTCATAAAAGGTTTTACAATTTTGCTTACCAAATCATGAGCTTCTATGATAAGATTATATGAATCTTGAGTTTCCCTGTCTAACGTCACTCTAGTTTTAATTTCTCCTGAGTTAGAATCCACCGAGAATGTGTCTTGAATGTTGTTGACATTTCCTCCAGCTAGGACATAAACCACTTTTCCATTGTCACCACTGTCTGCATCAGTGGCACTCACAGTGAAGATGGTAGTGGATTCTGGAATATTCTCTTTGGCAGATGTAATGTAAACACCCTCCTGGAACCTTGGGGTGTTATCATTCTGATCAGAAATGGTAATGGTCAGTTCTTTGTATGCAGAGAGCAATGTATTGGACCTCTCTGTTGCCTGAATCCACAAGTGGAAATTAGTTGTCATTTCATAATCCACCTCTCCTGCAACACGAATGACTCCAAGAGATTCATCAATATGAAAAGTGCTGCCAACATTTCCTCCAGCGATAGCGTAAGTGATGGGACCATTGTTAGAGGAAGATTGAGCGATCACTGTTGTGACCACATAGTCCAGTGGAGCTCCTTCATTTAGAGGTCCTGGATTGCTAAAGGCATTAAAGATAGGTATGCTTGATGCATCGACAGAGGATATCTCTACTTGAAGAGTTGTGGTAGATGTCTTCTGGGGAGAGCCCTACAAAAATTTAGATAAATTGCATGAGTATGTGACTTTACACAAGTTAGTGACATTGCATGATCTTTTGTCATTGAACACAATAGCCTCTCTCACAAACCTGGTCTTTGGCTTCAATTGTACACGTAAACTTGGTTCCCACTCCAGACAATGTATCTGCTGTTGTAATGATACCTCTCTGAGCATCAAGACTAAACCTGTTACAGTCTGATCCCTGCAGACGATAAGTCACTCTACCATTCAGTCCAGCATCCCTATCAACTGCTGTCACACCAACAACAAACTGACCTGTAACACCCATAAAATGTGCTTCATCAAACTACACACCAGGTTCAAATTTCTCATCAGATATCTTTTTATTCATATATCAAGATGTAAATTTAGGTACATACATTGCTCAGTACACAAGCAAAGATTTCTACATGTGGTATTTATTTCAAATTGCAGTAAACCTTATCAGTAATTTTTCACACATTCTATGGTACCTGATAAGGTTGGATTATTCAGGGTTTGATTGTGTGTCTGTTTTTCAAATTCGGGGACATTATCATTGACATCATCAACATAGACAGTGATGTTGGCCTCTGCCGAATTGACCAAATTTCCATGGTCTTTTGCTACGACTGTGAGATGGTACAAGGAAGTGTCTTCTCGATCCAGAGGTTTCCGTGAAGTTAGTATACCACTAGTTGTGTTAATTGCGAATTTTCCATCTACGTCATCCAGCAGGCTATAGCTGAAATGGAGGTGACACTTACATCAATACAAAGTTTAAAGTACTAAAGTCTCAATGTTCCAAACATGACACACAGGACGTACAGAAACTGTTTCCTCTACTCAAAATTCTAGAATGAAATGCAGTTTGTCATGCACCAATACATTCCAAATTAATGGTAGACTCTAAAATGCTGTAGCCATAATACACTCTGTCACTGTTACTTACAAACAAACAATTCAAATGCATTAAACAAAATTTACCTTGCTCTTAAGCTTTCCGTTTAAAAAAAAAAAATCAATTATGCTTACTAGTCAATTGCAATTCATATGTTCAAAATGCTAAATCACAATTGTGTACATAGCCCACAAAATGTACAAAGTGAAGATTCCTTTATGAGACATATATCATACTAAAGCACTGTCAAATAAACTCATACTCTTACCAACATATGGGCAATTGTACAAAGGTTAGCCTTTCTTTGTTCTATTTCATTATTTCTCCAGTCTAAACATCTTTGATTTTTTTAACACAGTCTTTGAATATTTTAAAGTCTGTCATTTTGAGGATGAAACTTAAATAATTACAGGAAGTTTTCTATAATGAACATTGGCTTGAAATTGACTCCCATGAATACTTATTTCAATAATTTGAATTGTCATGAAAAATGTGCCAAGAAAGATTTAAAATTTCTGTAGACCTGTGTTGACACTTTTAAAAAGGGGGATGTATTGATTAAAATTAAATGACGATCAATGCTATACCCACTTTAAGTAATTGGAGAAAGATTAGAGTTTTGTAGTGGTAAGAATGTGGATTTCTAGTTCCTCCAAATATTAAGATTGAATGGAGAACAAGGGCAAAGGCTATCACTTTCCCACCTGTTTCACACATCTAAACATGATATCCACTCCAAAAGACGCAGTGGTCCCAAATTAAGGTCTCTCGGAAACCATGCCATAGAACTCTTTTGTTTTACTACTTAAAACTCTCTTAGCAGCTCACTCAAACATTAATCCAGGTCATATATAAAACTGTCTGCACTATTTGCATTTGCAATTGCATTCAATGCATTTGTAAATAAAGTATATTTGATGAAATTTGATTGTATGCTGTTGAACTTTATTGCACATCAATTTTTTGCTTAATCATTTGTAAAGCACTCCCATATTTGCAAAGTACAAAAAAGACACTACATTTATTAATATGCTGGCAGTCAAATAGAAAATTCTTACATAATTCCCGTTTGATAAATTGTGTCTTGTAAACAAATTCTTTCACCATGTCCTTGACAGAATGACAGTGATATATTCCATTAAAGGCATTTTCTAGCACATGGTAAGGAATTGCATATTCCTTCATAGAAAAATCAATTCAGAATTTCTGGGGGAACCAACCAGAGCTAAAGAAGATGAGGAAAATTTAATGATGCCACAAAGATTCAAACCACTTATTTCTAATACCTTATACAGTAACTATTGACCATATCATTTCTTGTTGTTTCCTTGTTTGTTTTTTTTCTTTACCTGATTTGAGCATTGGCCCCACTGTCATGATCAGTTGCAGTAACGGTCAGTATGTCCACTGGACCATCTTGATTCTCCTCGATGTGACCAACATAGGCTGAACTCCGATCAAACATTGGTGTATTGTCGTTGGTGTCCTCCACCTCCACATGTACAGTACCAGTTCCCGTCAACCGATCAATTCCTATCAAACGGGATTATTTGCAATCAAAAGTAACTATACTCAAAATATTTTAAAACTGAACACATGGCTTACTGGCTGGGCACATAATAAATTACTGACCCATGTTGTATGGTCAGAGATGGATATTATTACCAGTTTATTTCATTCTTCAGTTATCATATGACTACTGGTATGAAGATTTGGTTCTAAGCATTAAAAAAAAAGTCTGTGAATATTTAGAATTTGCTAGTAACAGGCTTTTACAAGTTCGTAGATAGTATAGTATTTCTCAAACTAAGTAGGAACGTAACATCATAAACCATCATCAGAGTCGTTTTATGATAAAAAGTCATGTTTGGGGGCGAGGAAGATATACGTGTACCAGAAACACAATCAATAAATCTGACCTGCAGTCAACTCTGGGGTCAGAAGTCAACCTGAACAACATGATTTGTAAGACTGAGGTATCAGATACTGTCTCCATGGAAGTCAGTACATCAGAAACAAAGGGTAAGGAAAGAGACTGAAGACAAAGGACAGCGAATCCAATTTCTCTCTCATGTTCTTTGTCATTGTTCCCAAGTGTACAAAACAGTAACTATTTCTGAGGTTAACAAATGACACAATCTTCTAATCTCTTTACAGTATGATGAATGGCACCACTTCTGTATTAGGATATCTAGGAATATATCAGTCACTTGAGAGGTGGAGAAAATCGCTGTTATTTTTTTCTTTTTTTATCTCCTCAGTGAATCATATGTGGTACCTGTGTCAATGGTTTCGCAATTTAACATTAAACCTCCCTTCTAAATAAACAGTCGAAAGAATAATTTGGTAAAATACCCTAAACTTCACCTATGTGAAGCTTATCAAATAAAGATATATACATTCCTTTCATTTGTACTATTGATCTATTAAAAGCTATTCATTCAGTTGGAATCTCCTTCCTGAGACTTCATGCATTTAAGAAACCTGTCATATCTTCTACTGCAAAAATTCTTATCCAGTGCTCAATCACACTCCCTATTCCCCAGTAGTTGCTAAGATATTAGTAAATTGATTCATTTCTCATGACTTACAAATAAGGTGCACCTTGTGTCAAACAGAATGCAGCTTCTTAATAGAAAGCTGCCCCTCAGTGAAGGGAATTTCAATCAAACTGTCAAATAAGACTGATGGGTTGACGACTGAATCAGGGTGATGATGGGTAGAGCCTTAAGTCTTCACATACCACCCTGCCAAGTCATGCTGCTTCTGATGGCTGACAAACACTACATCAATCACTGGACCATAAATCATCAATTTCTACTAATGGTCATTTGTCACTGAAGAAATGATGGATGACCCACATATTCACCAAATGTGGATGTCATCAGGTCTGGGCTACTTATTCACACCTTACCCGGAATTTTCAAGTGGTGAGATGGGCAGGACTTGTATCTGGTACACTGTCATAAATACTGAGATTACATTCAACTTTCAGCAATATACAAACCTCAAGATGGAAGATAAATATCTCTACAAGATTCTTTTGTTAATCTTTTGTTAAAATAAACCCAACATACACTATGCATGCCTTTCACCCCCTAAATTGTACAAAAATCAATTAGAGATTTCTTATAAATTTCAGTAACGGCCAATTTGGTTTTTGGCTTATCTGTATATTGAATCAGACTACAACAATAGGTATCATCTATAACTAGCCCAGGGGGGTCAAAGGAGAGGTTTTTAATTGATTCACAGCTCTATCAAATCTATCCATATTATGTGTTATCTCTTCCTATCTTGCCAGAGGGAATGATAATCCTACCACAAAACACACATAAGTCTGCCCAGACCAAACAAATTCTACATCTAAATTGATATCCCCATAAAAAAAATGCTAATCTGCATTTGTTTAATTCTGAACTTCTGTTCTTGTTCAATAGTTATTTGAGGTTCAATCTTTTGAAGTGACATTGATTATCTGTATGTATTCTATTTAACTTCAAATGAGAGCATATCATTCATATAATTTCTATCTCAGTTTTATCTGCACATTCTATTCGGACCATTCCTTCACCTGTATAACTTAAATTAGAAGAACTTCCAGAAATGTTAAACCCACACCTTGGCTGACTAATTAAAATGTTTTGCTGACCTTACGTGCTACTAATGTCTTCAATTACCCGTAAGTTACTGTTAAAAAATTTCATTTTTAAAAACCTGTTTTAAAATATGTTTCTATTGTTGATTTCAAATTGTCTATAACATTTGTAATTATACATAATTGTGATAATTTCATTCAACATTTTGTCTCTTTCTAAAGCTGAGAATGGGGCCCAAAGAACATTTTCTCTGGGAATCTGGGCACCTGCACATCAAACTTCTACATAATGTGACATTATGAAAGACACTTGTCACGCTTTAGCCCTGGTGCAATACAGGAGTACAATTGCTTTTCTTCTAAAGTGTAGCCTAGTTTTACAGATTCAATGTATTTAGGAAAAGTAACCTTTATCGAGCTAATTTTCGAAGAATTTCCATACATTAATGGATACCTGGGATCCATGGAGACGTTTTGAATGGTTCTGTGGACTATATCTATCTTAACATTTTAGGTGTAGAGTATCAATAAAGGTGTGGAGATAAAATTAAGTTGGTGGAAATGATGCTCTTTACTTACCAGAGTCAATGGCCACCACCAAGACTTTGTACTGGGGCACCTGCTCCCTGTCAAGAGTCTGACTACAAGTTATCTCCCCTGAGGTTGAGTTGATCTGGAAGACTGATGTCACACCCTTATCTCCCTCTCGTAAAGCGTAAGTCAGCTGACTGTTGGGAGCAGAATCCAGGTCCAGGGCAGACAATGTTATCACAGAGACTGGGGGAGAGGCAGCCATGTTCTCCCTTACCAGAGCATAAAATGGCGAATTCTGGAACACAGGTTGGAAATCGTTGACGTCTTCGATGATGACAGTGACAGTAGCCACAGAGTAACGAGGATTTACACCCATGTCTTCAGCCTGAACTGTCAAAGTGTATTTGTTAACTCTTTCATAGTCCAAGTTTTTCTGCACTCTGAGAACTCCACTACTGGGGTCCATGCTAAAGTCTGCATTGCTGTCCCCTCTGGTAACAAAGAACCTTACCACACCATTCAAACCAGCATCCAAGTCTGTCGCTGTCACCTGTAGCAGGGTGGTACCAATTTGAACATCTTCATGGACTGTCTTGGTGTAAACTGAGGGCACAAGCACAGGAGGGTTGTCATTTACATCCTCTACCAGGATTTGTAGATTTTGGGTGGTGGATCGTGACTCTGTCCCCTGATCAGTGGCAGTGACGTGGAGGGTGTAATTCTGGATTAGTTCCCTGTTCAGCGGACTCAGTACACTTAATTCCCCTGTGGAGGGTGATATTGAGAAGACAGGGTGAGATGCCAGACTGTACATCACTATAGCATTTGCTCCCTCATCTACATCCATTGCTCTCACAGTGTAAACCACAGAGTTCACAGTGGCATTCTCCTTCACCCAGATCTGAGAGGGGGTCACAAACTCTGGGGAGTTGTCATTGACGTCTCTGACGGTGATAATCACCTGAAACACAAATCATTGTTCAAAACTATTGTAAATCGGAGGGAGGGAGTCAAATTTTGAAAGTTTAAAGGAAACACTGTTTAATCGAGGGGTCTCTTAGAAGCTGTATATTGGTGGATTCTTCAAGCGGGTGGGGCCTTTATGAAAGGCTGTATATATTTGTAGGTTCTTATAAAAAGAAAGGTGCTGTATATCTATGAGGTCTTTATAGAAATATATAGTACATTGTGGGGTCTTTATAGAAATATATAGTACATTGTGGGGTCTTTATAGAAATATATAGTACATTGTGGGGTCTTTTTAGAAATATATAGTACATTGTGGGGTCTTTTTAGAAATATATAGTACATTGTGGGGTCTTTAAGGAATTATTTTAAGTTTATGATGTCCTGATATTGTTGTTGAAGAGTTTATTTTCTCCTGTTCATGAGAGATTTGAATGCTGAGTGTCTCAATATAATAAAAACAATGAAAATTAGATCCATGCCAAAATTAAAAATTTTACAGTATCCCTTTACTTTCTAATTCTAAACGACCATATAATAGTTATTATGAAGATATAATTAGGTCAATTTCTTTCTCCAAGAAATCGTCGAATTCAGGTATTTGTTAAGTTGGACGTAATGAACAAATTTAATAAGAGGCAAAGCCTTCTGCAGTTTAGTTTGTCTGTATGCTTAATGTATTCCCTGCTCTCATGATAACCCACCTCTGCAGTAGTACTTTTCCTTGAACTTGGAGGCTCAGCTAGGTCCATTGCTATGACAATAAGAGAGTACTGCGACTGGGTCTCCCGATCTAGATTTCTGACAATGTATACTGTTCCATTGTCTGTCCCTATGCTGAAGTCAGAGGAGGAGTTTCCCTCCAAAAATGTGTACATCAGTCGACTGTTCATTCCTGGAAGAAAATATAACACTTATCAATTAAATAATCAAATGCATATGTTTGAAAACCAATTTATCACCTTGCAAATTTATGAATAAAAACATCATTAGCAAAGCTGAATCTATCTTATGTATTTTCATTTCAGTGTCGAGCACCATAATTATCCTGGAATTATTTATCTTGGCACTGGGTCTTGCTCGAAATGAACATTGCACACTAATAAGATTAACAGTTTCAATATACTTTGTATGTTTTCAATTAAACCGCTGCTAAGAAAGTGTGAAACAGCAGTTACAAGTGTTATGTTTCCTCGTGTAAATGTTTACATACAAAGAGGCTGTCTACAGAACAGACTTCCAAGATTGATGTTGGCTAGTTATGCAAGATTTACAGAATTCTAACAACAACAAAAATCAAACTGAACAGGAAAAAGATCCTGAACAATGCTGGTTAATTGTGTGCATCAGACAAACTTGCTTCATGGAACATTAAGTGTTCTCTTCAATTTTTTTTGCATTAAAAAAATGGCCTCCTGGTGTTCCGATTTCAGATAATAAGTATATAGATGTGCTTTGTGAATGTTGACTTCTTCAGTAACTAACACAGACGATCTGTTAATTTTTCATGTTGACACAGTCCTCCTGCCAACAACACCCATAACATTTCTAATAATTGATAAATTATAGACTGTCTCAGAGTGTTCCTGTCATTTGTACGCCTAGTTAAATGTCAAAATAGAACACCTTTTACTTAAACCAGTATAAGATCCAGTTTTCACACTGGTATTCAAATCTTTAGCCAGCCATTGTTGTTTTATTTTCAAAGCCTTGCACAAAATCCTAGGTCTTTTAAATTCATTTATCGAGTTTTAGTGAATAGAGGGATCATTTCAAAACACAACAAAAGTATTTTATGGTGTATGCATTAACACCACAGAATAATGCAAGTCTTTCAAGCATATACACAATCTGCAGAAACTATTTAGATTCGGTTGTGTCATCACCCTTCATCTGAAATACAGTGCAACTTTGACAGAGTACGACAATCTCAGACGATCTGGAGAAACTCGACACCTTCCACGGGTTTCACTTTAATGTTTCTTTATGTTTTAAGTGTGTTTTGAAACAGAACTCCTCAAAATGGTGTTATATCATAAAAGCCAGTATATTTCTAAAACAAAACCATTGATCTCAGAACTTTACAAACTCGCGCAAGTTTTTCTTTTTGTTCTTTGGAATGCAAATAAAATTATCTCTGACACTGGTCCTTTACAAAAATGAACGGGTGCATTCTGGGAGTAGTCTGAGTGGTCGGATCACCGTTCATAATCTGATGCACTCACTGCTATTTTTCAATCTCATTCATTGCTTTGCTTGTCATTAATACTTTTTTTTATAAGAAGACATTTTTTAGAAAATAGAATGTTTTTATGCATCAGCAAAGTCCTTTTCTTTTTGCTATCTGAATTATTTCCCCAAATTGTTGTGGCAATTTTCATAATGTATAACTTCATAAAATAAAACTCCTTATTTATATGAACAATTAATTTTCATGAGAATGAAACAGATCAATCATTTTAACTTAAAGGGTCACTAGCTGTCAACTAGACATACAAACATTTCAATTTTGATCTGTGATTAAAATTCTGGAATATGTTAAAAAATGAAAGAAAATAAATCTGAAAGGGAAGAAAAGTGACTAATCAAATTTTATCAAAATCATGTAAAATTTCTCTGCATTGAATTATTTGCTATACAATGTTTCTGCCATTCTTCTATAGAAACAAAAGATATTCTACTATCAACATTTCAAGATGTGTGAATTTTGTTATATGTCAGTGGTGAGTTGTATGCACTGTAGAGCTGGGTGGTTTTTTTATATATGTCAGCGGTGAGTTTTATGCACTGTAGAGCTGTTTTGGTCATTTTGGTAACAATTGACAAATCAGACTTTGGCAGCAAATGACCCTCTATAGTTATTGGATCTAAAAATGCAATTATTTTTTTTCAATTAAGACTATAAATCTCTCTAAGGTGTCTCATGAATTTGCCTACACAAGGCTTCAGTTTTTGTGTAATGTGAAACAAAGACCTGTGTTTGTAATGCCTTCTACTTAACATGGTAATGCTAGGGTTTGTTTAAGATCTATTCCTGTGCTGCTTCACTATATGTTGATAATGTTAAGGCTGATTGGCTCAGAACCCTGAAGTCCTTCCTATGTCCGTAGTGTACAAGCACCTTCAGGGAACCACATGTCCGTAGTGTACAAGCACCTTCAGGGAACCACATGTCTGTAGTGTACCAGCACCTTCAGGGAACCACATGGCCAGGTCCTTTAGTACTACTGAATCTACTGTAACAGTACACATATAACTGCTGGGGACTTACCCGAGTCTACGTCCGTGGCTTGTACTGACAGGACACTCGTGCCAACAGTTGCATCTTCCAGTACCTCTCCGTTGTAGGACTGGTGGTTGAACTGGGGCTCATTATCGTTAACATCTTTGATGTTTAGGTACACTAGCACTGAGGTGGACTGACTTGGGCTTCCTTTGTCAGAGGCCAACACCAGCAGGGTATACAGGTGGTTCTGAAAAATACCAGATACACACATACAGTCAAACCACTATACTCAAACACTGTCTATCAAATAAACACATACAGTCAAACCACTATACTCAAACACTGTCTTAACAAATACATGCATACAGTCAAACCACTATATTCAAACACTCTATCAAATACACACATACAGTCAAACCACTATACTCAAACACTGTCTACCAAATATACACATACAGTCAAACCACTATACTCAAACACTGTCTATCAAATAAACACATACAGTCAAACCACTATACTCAAACACTGTCTTAACAAATACATGCATACAGTCAAACCACTATATTCAAACACTCTATCAAATACACACATACAGTCAAACCACTATACTCAAACACTGTCTACCAAATATACACATACAGTCAAACCACTATACTCAAACACTGTCTATCAAATACACACATACAGTCAAACCACTATACTCAAACACTGTCTATCAAATACACACATACTGTCAAACTACTATATTTAAACACCGTCTACTAGGTGTACACCTATCAGACCCACACATACAGTCAAATTATACTTTACTAATCTACTATCTTTTTCAAAAATACATTGATTCAAACTAAAAAAAAGATGATCAACCCCAAAAATATAATCTAAAACATCAATTTATTCAAACAAAATATAATAGAAAACTATTTAAGGAAATACAATACATTCTGCATGTATTTCATCAGCTGATATTGCTATATATCCTTACAGCTTACATTCTCTGTGTGTAAGCTGTGTCCAAATCAACAGTTTCGAGATTTGAGACTGGATATCTGAAAGGTTACAGAAGCATACACAGCTAGCCTGGTAAACTGTATTCACAGATAGGATATCTGAAAGGTTACAGAAGCATACACAGCTAGCCTGGTAAACTGTATTCACAGATTTGAAGAGTAAAGGTCCAATTATTTACACCAACAACTAAATTTCAGTTAAATATTCAGGTGTGTCAGGTAATCTTGCACTTCTGGTTTGGAAGTTAGTTTAGATGGCCCAAATAAATCGTAGTTGTCTTATAAAAGTTGGCTCAAAAGCAATACTATAGAGCATAATCCCAATACAAAAGGGCGAAATGCTTAACTCATTAACACAGCATTTAAAATGTGTTCTAAATCACTCGGTTCTGACAGAGAATAAAATGATATACAATATTTGAATATTAATATTTGGTGATCCTTTGAATGGAATCTTTCATGAACATTTAACAGTGAAAAGAAAAGACATTACTTGATGTAGTCCACTGAGCTATGACATTTATCATGCTGATCTTGTACTTCTGTATAATTTGTATTTAATGTTCGAAAATAAAATCATTTTCGATGCCAGTCTCTTTAAATCTGTCTACTTCCTACAATCCCCTCTGACATTAAGGCCACAGAATTTTAAAACGATATTTTCCTCATGCCAAATTGCACCAGATGACCACCTGCTGACTGAAAGAACTTTAATCAATTGTAAGAAGAAAGAAAACATGTATCTACAACAATATTACAGGCCTGCTGACTGGAGGAGCACCTGCAGTCACCAGGGGCTACACTGGCGACAGTATTTGTGTTAGCCTGATGGTTCACTTCTTGTATCCTCACTAGGACATTTTAATTTGTACTGAACACTGCTGTTACGACTTGCACCTTCTACAACAGGACACAACATGCTTAAACACTGTCTCTCAGCTGCTGTAATATTACATTGGATCAAGTTAAACAGCATGCTAGATAACAAGCAATAGGTTCTGGGGGTAAAATGCAAAAAAGAATACTTGATGGAAAATAGCAGTTTCTCTAATTACTTTGAATGAATGCCTGTTCTCTGTTAATGCTCTTTTCGCAGTTCCTTGACAAAATAAATCTTGTGGCTGTCTAGCGACTTTTTTAACAATACCCTATCTTTTACACTATATACAGCACAGTTTGATGGTTTTAATGGGCAGCTCACCTTAATGGCTAGAGAAGTAAAATACCAGCAGCCATAGCTTTGATATTTTGTCCTTCAAACAATTTATATGTTGTTGACCTTGGCAAAATGCATCAAAACAAATAACCCTTACCAACAAGATTATTATTAAAGAGCATTTCACTGAGAAAATGAAACACTTTTAGTTTATGATTGTTATAACATTTTAAAAAGCCTCTCCAAATGAAACCACCTCCCCTTAATGTACTGTATGGTATGGAGGAGAAAGCATGAGCAGGAACTTGGACATTATGAACTCCCATAACCACATAGAAGTGTTCACAAACTATTTTACACCCTCCAACCCTCAGATCCACTATAACTTTAAGGAAAATAATTGGATCCTTCTGTCCCAACAATATGCTTGTCTGCAAATGGCATTGAAGTATTGTACAAAATTTCAAGTCTATCGGATAAACCATATCGGAGGAGGATTTGACTGTCAAACTCAAAATATGCCAAAGCTATGAATGGCCAAAACAATCTCTCTCTCTCTCTCTCTCTCTCTCTCTCTCTCTCTCTCTCTCTTATACACACACACACAACTTATTTATAATACCATCCATTCCAATTAAAGGATGACAAAAAACACCACACCTGTTCAAAATCTACAGGCTTCAGAAGACTGATGGTTCCCATTTGTGGATCCAGATGAAAGATAGACTGTCCCCAAGCAGAGACAAGACTGTAAACCACCTCTCCATTCAGACCTTCATCCGCATCCACAGCTTCAATCAGGGCCACAGTGGTTCCCACTGGCGTGTCCTCTGGGATGTCAAAAGAGTAGAAGACATCAGTGAATACTGGAGCATTGTCGTTGATGTCGGTGATGAGGACTTTCACCGTGGCCTCGGCTTTGTTGGTGCCGTCAGATGATTCGATGGTTAGTCTGTCGACAGAACGAACTTCTCTGTCCAGTCTCTTGGCTATGGTCAGTGCCCCTGTAACAGAAATGTCACATTGTTGAGCATATTTAAAGTCAATGACTGAAAACAGTAACACAAATTGTCTATATGCATGTAAAAAATATTGTCATTTACAAGAAGAATGGACATGACCTTCATAGCACTACACATTTGACATTTCTTTAAAAATTTAATCTGAAGCACCTAACAAGCGTAGCAAATTATGTAGTATTTACCTGTCTGACTGTTCAGGGCATAGTTTCCATGGTTACCACTGGCAATTCTCAGAATCTGTGTCCCTGGTGTGGTATCAGGGTCAGTAACTGTGATTCGCAGGATCTCTGACCCCACGGGCAGGTCCTCTCCCACACTCTTAACAAATGAGGTATTGGTAAACTGGGGAGGGGTGTCATTGTCATCCAGAATAGAGATCATAACCTACAACAAGGACAGGGAAATTCATTTCTTGTCTGTTTGGGAATATATAAATGCTATGAATTATAAAGGTCATTAAGCTTAATTACTGCACACAAATTCTGAAAATTTCATTCCTCTATACCAAAACCGAGATCCAGAAAGCTGACGCTACAGAGGCACTTCATTTCACTTGACAAAACAAGAATGTAGACATTTCCTCAAAACCCTCAACAGATTAAAGACTGCTTTTATCAACTTGAATATCAATAATGTAACATGTTCAAGCTTTTTGCAATCAATCAATCTTTCAATAAATTTTTGAAGCATATCAACCATTCACCACGTTTATATTGCACTACAATTCATAAATTTATTAAACAAGAGGTTCTTTATCCTAGTACTTCCTTCTCATGTCCACCATTGCAACATTTTACCTGTGCCTACAGATTTCAATCTTGTGGGTATCAGTATAACATTTTGCCATCCCCAGTAATCTAATCGTATACCCTTGACCCTCTAAAACTGCCAGATATTTCCAGGGGACTGACTGCTTAATCCATATGATAAAAGTATTTCAATGCATGCCAAATTCATGGTTATATAATCAATCTGTATGAATTTCTAAACCTTCTACCAGTTGTTTGGATTCTGGTAACAAACTGTTGATTTTCTTTTTTTCCATTTAAGTATTTTAAATCTTCTTGTATTGTGATACCTTTTAATTCAAAAGCAATGATAGTGAAATTTCACACCATACCTCCAAAGCCCCATTTTCCTTCAGTCACCCATCTTAATGCATCTAATGATTGTCTAAGTCAAACTTAAAAGGTTCTGGAAATAGCTCTTGTCAAAACAGGACAAATTGATAAGTTTTGAACCCCCCAGTTTCAGACTAGAGTTTTGATTAACTAGAGACACTTCACAGTATTAATCTGTAGTTTTGTCAACATACCATCCTCTCCACCAATCACAGTCACACAAACAATACCTATAAAACACAGAATGCTTATCTACCTTATCTATAACTCATGTAAACCAAGGGAGATAATTATATACCTCTTCATAAAAAGGGAGATAAACATTTTGGTTAAACTGCAATTAGGGGACAGTTGATGATTTTATGAGTTGTTGTATGACAGTTTACTGCTCATTGAGTGCCACACTTTTATAGTTCTATAACATAAACACACTGACTTTTCTCTGTGACAGTTATAATCACAATAATCGAGAAAGCATGTATTTGAAGAAAAAACACCAAACTTTGCCTGGTAGTATCAATCTCTTTTGACAAATTTTATTAGACATTTAGTAATTCCAGTGAATTACCTTTAATGCTGATATTTTGTCCTGATAGACTGAAGATTATGTTCATAGATTACATATGATCCAAGCCCGGTGGAAAATATAGCAAATGTAACATGGAAGTTCATTAACCACATAAAAATGATGAAAAATAATACAGATACAAGTGTGTGAAGTCGTGTACTGGGTACGAAATTCTTTCTCCCCTAGAAAACATATCCATTTTCCAACCAATATTCAGAATCCCCTCATGCCAGCCCTTGAAAATTGTTAAAACTCCTGTTTTATGGCATCTAATGAAGGGAGTAACATATTCAGCCTGAGCTACTATTAGTTCTAGTTGATTAAACTTATGTTCATTAATATGCATATTCGTTTGCCATATCAAGAATTCTCATTTAGGGAAAAAAATCATGCATCAATCATCACACAAAATATTGATAGGAGATCGCTTTCCCTTATTGATCAATACATAGTATTTTTAGACAGGTATATGCTTTAGATTACAAGATAAAAGTTTTAAAATTCAATTTCTCACATGTATACTTTATGCCTTTGGTCGTAAAAGAATTTTATATATATACCTATCCAGTTTCTAGCATTTGGTGGATATATTACTAGATATCATATATTTCTCATATAGTGTTGATTTAGAATGATGGTGGTATTTCCCTGTAATGAGTTGTAATTGTGGGCAACTGTACTAGTCTCCTATTATTCAAGTGTCACATGCATAGACGGTGGATGCACTTCAAAAAGCAGACATTTGCATATTTTATTTGAAGTTAAATTTGCCTTTGGGCATGCAGAGCAGTTGTTTAAGTTTTGAGAAACTAACTTTAAAGGCAAAAGATTTGTTGGTCCCCCAAAACCATCAAAATACCCTGTGTCACAAAAAATTTACCAGAATGAATGCTAATAGATGAAATTATGTCCATATAAAGACAATTTACTTGGCTTCCTTTAATTACCGGTAAAATCACAGGAAGGAAGGGAAGAAAATGATTACATTATGATGAAAGAAAAATGTAGGAAAGTGCTCTTGATTTTGGATTAGAACTAGCTTGTTGTAGGTCATTGCATCACTTTCTCACAACTTTTCTCTATCCTATTATAAAACAAGTTAAAAGGAATAGAGATTAGCAAAAGAAAAACTCTTGATTAATTCCATTAACAAAGGTCAACTTAATCCAGAAAGACCAGAGTCACTTTTACTGTTTAGTCACAACACTGTTATCCACACACAATGGGGGGATATTGGACAGGATTGGGAGAAAACCTTTTTCTGCATGACTCTCTTCATTTTTTCCTGGCTCTTTGCAGGGAGTAGAATCATATAATCTCCCCTAATGTGAAGAGATTACTCTGTGAAAAGCTAGTGCTGTGAGACCAATTAAAACCATGTAGCTAAGAATCCTCCGCAATAGAAGAAATAAATCCACAGTTTACAGACTCTTATTGATATGCCAACTTGAATTACCCTTCAAATTTTATTTGTATATATAACTTCAGTCTCCATATCCAGGCTGCACTGGGAATTCTAAGTAGGAAGGGACCAGGTATGATTTGCTAAAACAGACAGTATATTGATTTATAGGTCTGATTCAGGACTCAATATATTTTATTACTGGTTTCACCTGCATATAAAAACATCAACTTTCCTTAAAATATGAGCTCTTCAGTCCTCAATAATAACTCAGTCATCAGCAGTAGATGTGATAGGCCAATTTGGATAATGACCATAAAAATTCCAATCTGCATGTGTAGGGCTCACCCTTTTCTTTGTATGATCTCTAATATTTTCTTTGCAAATGCACACTGCAAGCTCTTGAGTTTTATTGTACAGACAACCAACTCCACAGCTATTCCGTTTAAAATTTAAAATTCTACCCTCATACATGTCTGAAATACAAAAGATATTCCTACATCATTCCAAATTATCCACAACTCACAAAATAGGAAAAACATGCGAGTTGACAAGTCTGGACTTTGTACAGGTAATTGGTTTTCCTCTCGGGTTTCATTCTTAAACATTTTCATTGTTACAAAAGGTCTCTGGCAGTCTGTGCACCAATGTGTGGTGGCTGGAACAATACAACTTTACCCCCACCTCAGCCTAATGGGGCTACCCAATCAAATGGCCTGACACAAAGTACTTGATGGAAGATACCAAACAAAAAATAAACACATGTATTCTAAGACCAATGTTGCAGAATTAAAGGATCACCAAACCATATATTCACTTAATTTTTTTCTCTCATGAGTTTGCAAGCTCACTTCATATCTCACAAGAACTTTTAAAGACAAATGATATTCTAAGGATATTTTCTGTTCCTTGTGTTTACTTGTACATATATAAAAGATTCTAGCTGTTAAATATTCAATCAGCACTTTTAATTATAATAATTATAATCAAAAGATTATATGGGCAAGTACATGTTGCTTAGTATTTGTCCAACAAGCAGAACAAGAGATATACCATATAACTTTGTATTACAAGATGAGGTTATTTCATACTGCTGGTCCTTTACTCGGGTCAAAGTATTGATAATTAAGGTCCATTATTCTGTATGAACAATGGATTTGAGAGCGAAGTTTGCATAACAGTTTTGGAAATTCATTTTTTAAACAATGGACTACAGATGACATAAGTTTCTCTTGACAAGAGTACATAGAATTTTTAGAAACAGCAAACTTTCAACCATCGGGTTTTAAAGTATTTACATGGCTACGGAGTGCAATGCTTTAAAACTTGATCATGTTAATTGGAAAAGTAAAATATTTTGTGATGTCTGCGGGGACTATTCAGGCAAAAGCTGCTCTACATGTTCTAGTGGTACATACAGTTGCCTTAAGGAAAGATCAGTTCAATGTACATCTTAAAGGCCAAGCACGTACATCAGGTATCATCATACAGATATTTTAATTCAAATTGATGTTGAAATTTTCCTTAAAAAAGGAAAACTTAAAGTCTTAGACAAGCAATTCTTACGTTACATGTGTGATTGGACAAGAAAAGAGTCAATTTTGAGTCTTGCATACATGTATCAAACGCTACCTCTATGCTGTGTTCAAGTTCGTATCAGCTACATAGGGCTTAGACAGTGCTACAAAGTTGTACAAACATCTAGGCTAACTCTAAATAGGGACAACTACCATGTCAGATATTGAATGAAACCCCGACCTCACCAAAACAAAAGTCTCATAAAAATTCCCTGGTCCACAGGAAACTTTCCAAAAGTGGCATAGAATAACTATGTCAAAGTATACTAGAAATCTAAGTCTTCAGAGATGGAGGAGAAGACAAACTCATGACAAATTTTTGAGGAGCCAAACCCTGTGTTAAATTTTTCTACACCCACTATGTACATATTCAAGGTTTCCTTATTCTTTTCTGTGGTATTTACTTCCATCTAATCATTCATTGCTGTTACTTGATCAACAACCATCAATACTTCAAATTCACTACCAATACTCTCATTCATTATATGGAAAGACAAAGAACCTACTCCCCTTTTCAACACGTTTCTCTCTTTGAGTATAGAAATACCTTATCTTTTTAAAAGTTTAAAGTCATGCAGTACACACAAGTTCCGTCTTTACAAAGATTTACTTCACTCACATAAAACCTAAGAATCTTTATAACCTCAAACTACTGGTGTATTTGTTCATGTATTACAAAATAGATCCTTCAAAAAACTGTGTACATAAATCAATATTTTTTGGGGTTTTTGAAACACAATAGAGTTGAAGACATGATTTGGACCAAACTCTGACAATCTGTCTTCTGTTGTCAGTCTCCTATCCTTCAGTACAAGACTGAGTCCACAGTAATATATCCTAGCATATCTGAAGAGTTTTCTATTTCAAGCTTGAATCTCAATACAAGTGTGTCTATTGCAGTACACCAATTTACAGTCAGTCATATAAAAAGAGCCACGCGTCAGATTGGACAGGAATTTTGTTAAACCACAGATGTTTTACATCTTACAGAAGGTCATCAGTTTTTCACCAAAAACCAGATCTGACCCATGCCCCTAGTTTGGCTTACCGACTCTACCACCTGAAACATTTCAAGCACTTGGCTGTGTCAGAGACATGGTATGCCTTAATGTAACTAAACATCAAAAGTTGTGGAGAAAGACTAGAGCATTGCACGAATTATTGGTCGGGGGGAAAAAAAACAAAAAATTCTTTTGACATATGTGACACACGAAGATCAGAATATAAAGATTTTTGCTAACCATGCTTGGGAACCTCTATAAGAATGTAACTGAAGTTTGGGATAACATTCCTGGGGCCCATGGTACATTTAAGAAGCATTTATCTACCAATGTCTGACTCCATGACAACAATAGAAATGGCTCCTGGAATTGATTTGACATGTTCTAGACTGTGCTCATTTTTCTAATTCCGTCCCTGCATGACTGCCAAATTGTACTTTTCTGAACAGATTTATCTTTTCACCTTAGTTTATAATTCTCTCAAGCATCTCATTTATAATCCACATTTCTTACTTGGGGTTGACATCATTTGCATGCTACCTGTATTTATATCCAGTTATCTTTAGTCTATCAGTTCCCTTAAAGAAGATTTAATCTCAGAGAATTTACATATCATGTATATAATGTTCTTATACTGTGTAAAACTTGTTTATCTATCTTGAATCAAGTGGAAATTCCGTTAAAATCCTCATATCTTAATGTTTTCTCTATAACTTGACATCGACAAAGCAAACGTATTCAAATGCCCTGTGCATTTTTTCATTCCAATGAATTGAAGGTAGAAGGTGTGATACCCCGGAAACATAATTACCCTTCTTGCCAATACATACCTCTCCTTGAATACCGATCAAAAAGCAAACACACCAACCCCACATATATATATTTTCATTTTCAATGAAAATGGATATATTTCATATTGACATAAAGAAACGTATACACAGACAATTATGGCCCAAAATTTACAATGCAAACATGACCTAAACACCTGAAATAATATGGAGAGGTGCGCACCAGTCATGAAACACAAAAAAATAATATGTGAAATGCTGAAATATCATATACATGTATTTGATATATCCTCGGACTTAACGAGGTTTAATTTTCAAACAGGAGAGTTAAATGAGGATTTTGGAAAAGTTTATATTCAGCACTGAATTCACTTATAATAGTGGAATTTTCCTCAGATTTTCAGAACTACAGGTTTTCAAATCACCTCTGGATATATCATTATTTTACAGATTCTTAAACTAAATTAACTGAAAGCAGTTTCAAAACGAACACATTTTAAATTTCTGATGAGCAACAGGCAAGTAGAGACCGCACTCTGAGAATCCTGGTTCTTCACACCCTTTGTCTGCATTACCTTCCTCTGATTGTTATTTGACTATAGTGCATCATGATGATTATTTTTTTTTTTAAATTTGCGATGGTCATGCAAATCATAGATTTCTGAGCAATCAGAGAAGCTCTCCTCCATCATTGTTAGATCTGTTTGTGTAATTTCTCAGTTTAAAATAAAGAAATAAAATATTAACACGTCTACTGACTGCGACAGAAACTAAAATGAAGTACTTTTAAAAAATAGCACATTAATTGTCCATCAGCATGACAACGTCCCTAGCTTCCCCTGTATAACTATCATTATGTAAATTACCAGTATCCTCACGCAATCCTGAGTACCTCACCCCAAATTTCAAAGTGTCTGCTGTCAATTTGACACAGAAATTGGCATGATAACAATGTGAAAGAATATTTTCCTATGATAATTCGAGAAGAATGGAGTCGCCACAACAGATTTCTTTTCCTATTTTTCAGTAAAAAAAAAATGGCTGCAAGAATTCAACAAATAAAAGGAATTTATTTAAAACCAAGCATTTCTTACCAAATAATATCAATTAATTGATCATTACATATATTGAGCAAATAAATTATACAAGTACATATAAGTCAGAGAGCTGGTATATATATGTATCGTGCTAATGGTATACGAATCACAAAGGGAGTAACTGGGCTTGGTGCATTGACCACAACACTTTTAAATAAATCTTCAAATGAATGGTCTCCTGATAAACTTAAGGAAATATTGACAGACTTGTATAACTGAACTACATTCTTCAGACGTTGATACATTTGAAAAGGTTTAAACAATTCACGTCCAAGGAGAGCTGGTAAATCTACCAGCACGGGGGATTAGAGGATCAACATTGAAAGATTTCTGTTCCCAATAGCTGTTAATAGAAAACATGGCAGTTTATCAGCTCCTTGATTGCAACTTATTAAAAAAAAAATCACTATCACATCCCACCCATTTCATGTCATCAAAAATGAATAGTAACATCTGTGCTCAATAGCTGCTGGAGGCAGCAGGTAACAGAAATTATAAAGACTGAATAATTTGATTTAGGGACTGCCCAGTGGGTCTACAAGGACAATTAATGTATAGATTGTGAATGGTCCAATTTGAGCCTGTTCCCTGATGGGTGTTTTTAACACATTTCATGATTTGATTTTCAGCTAACAACGAAATATCAGGTGTTTCAGAAACCTTGGGGTTAAGCACTGCAATTAACACTTCATCTTGTCCACTCAAAGAAACACATGGTCAACATCAAAGGTCCAATTAAACTGCATTTTACAAAATACTCCTTCTATCCCCTAGGATACAATTATAGCTTAAAAAATCATGATTAAAATCAAGGTCCAAGATCCTTTTGTCAACAGCAAAAACCTATTGTAACCTAATTTTTCAAAAATCTAACTACATCATACAGATGGCATGTCAACTAATTCTGGCATGGTTTAAATTCCTTTAAATTCTCAAATTTGTAATGATAATAAAATTGATTTTTTTCTAAGGTGAACAAATGACTAAACCTGGACGCGGAACCTTATGAGTCACATGTTCGGGGTTTTGATTTACAAAGGCACTAGTCCCGCTAACAATTTTGCACTAATCAACAATACTTTATGAATATATATGGAATGCGGTCCACAGTTACATAGCAACATAAAAAGTTCAGGTATCATCTTTTATGACATGTATAAAAACAGGTATGAAAATTAAAATTCCACATTGAACACTGTAACAACATATTGAATCTGCATACAATGTGGTCGGGGAGGCATGAATAACAAACCTAGTCCCCGAACTGGAATATAGGTTCATTCAAATTGCAGAAAAAACAAGTTTCCATACATTAAAGGTAATTTTGGGGTGGCATATTGCATGAAATACTGGGAATTGAAAATTTCAAATATAATCGATCGATCAAATTAGCTGACTAAATACTTCATTAGAGTGTCAATTATCTGCTATCTCTTGATTTGGCCTACACTGGCATCGAGACATCAATCTCCTCCCTTGACTGGTCCTATCACATTCTTTTCCTCTTCCTCATCCATTGACTAAGATGGACTGTCCTCTCCACTGAATAAAGTGATTTCGTGTATAGAACTTATAAACATCAAGATCCCCATGTTTATCTGTACACCTGCTAAACTATTCCTTGGTCACCATCATCTCTACAGTGTGAATTCTGATCTCCATACCAGGATCTACCCAGGACTGGAATTATTTGATAGATTTAAGGGGGGGGGGGGGGGGGATGTGTGTTAATCACAATCACCTACATAGCATACCCTGCAAGACTAAACTTTATGGGGAATCAATATTTCTACAGACCGGTATTGCCTTTAAGTTCTTATCACCATGCATTGTTACAAATAAAATTCCTGCAAATCAAAAAATTAAATTGTGTATCTAGCAAGGATAGACCACACAAAGGCTTTTGTCAGTCCAAAGAAGGGTTAGAAATATATTCTATTGAGGACAACAAATTCTTATTTCATCTGACGTACAATCAAAACTGAAATTTAAACACTTCCAGTAAACATGGTAAATTAGATACCCTCCTAAAAATTACCAATTACCATTCAAAAATTGCATATAAAAATTTTTGCAATGTAATCACGATACAGATTATGTTTCCTTCTTGAAATTGGCAAGCATGGGGTTATAACTCATAATTAAGGAAAATAGTCAAATATAATGTACTAGATGTAGACAGTCTTTAATCTTGCTTAGTATAGTCTAAGATAATTATACATCTATAATGAAGTGTCCCACCGAGACTGGGGGTTAACATGACAAAGAACCAAAATTACGAACAAATCATTTAGACATTGAAATGCTAGGTAACAATTCAAGTTTGATTTGACAAATGACACATTTAAACTCTTGTCATTAACGAGCATTGTTTTCTTACAGAATCATTTTAAATCAATATTACACGGACCAACAAAGTGCCACCTGTATGACGTTTGAGACTAAGCCAGAATTCTTTTGTTTCCGACTTGATTAACCCAGGAAATAAGGGACAAAAACCTGGTTAATATAGACTGTTTCACACACATACTTTTCGTAACAAGGTTACATCAGATTTAATCAAATAAGAGTAAAATAAATGATGGTCAATTAACTACCCGTGTACCTGTATTGATCAAGCTCTGGGTGTACAATGCAGAGTAGCCAGTAATTTAGTTTCAGAAATCTCCAGGGGACCAGGCACATTGAATAAGTAGATTGTGCTTCACCTGGCCAACCAAGGGAGAATTTAGATATCTTAACCTCACAAACACCTCATTTCCATTTCACTACCCACTGATACCAAGAGAATATCATGACCATAACAGCATTCTGGGATCTTTTTTAGTTGTTTTTTTTTGTTTTGTTTTACCTCAGTTCTAAGGTCCACATTTTGGCCCAACTGTCATCGAATTGTTAGTTTGGTGGCAACAGGAAAATGCCTATATAATTTCTTATCTATGTCAAACAAAGTTTTCTGAAATATGTTCAAATCTTTTTCTTATAATTCATCAATAACCTTTGAAATACAGAGTAATCTCCCCTTTCCCAGCATATAGGGTAAGCTTTCAGTTTTCTGACACATGAATCAACAGTTTTCGTCATGACAATGCATTGTTAATCCTTGCGATATGAGAAGCTTTTAATTTCCATTCCCCCATCGAGTCTATTCATAGAGTTTTTAGGCATCACAATATTTTAATTGAGTAATACAAACAATCTTAAGAAACTACTAATTCAAAGAGTTCCAGTACCTGCTCAACACAACAGCATTCCTGGGAAAAGATATATATGTTGTAGCTTGAAAATGAGACACTTGTGGACATTTACCTGTCAAAATCTTCACCTGAGATTATAACTTTGGACAACCTTAAAAGCTACATTAACTGTATTTAGGAACACCAGAATGCTGTGATGGTGAGACATAATTAATAAAACCTGCCACAGGGCCCATTATACATGATTACATATGACACTTTTCATTAGAGAAGAATGCACACCATGCATAACATTTGGTTTAAATTTTTACACCTGGCTGGTCCACTTCACCTGAGAAAGATACTTATGTGCTTATTATTTAGGGTATACAAGAGGATTGGGTGTTCACGAGAGCATCATAAGGTTGCAAAGAGCATACATCTCATTAGTCAAGAGGGCACCACATAGAGTTTAAACTGATAAAGAGACCTACACCAATGATAAAAACACAAATCATAAAGAAAATGGACCCTTCACCCCAAAATACACCCATGATGCCTTCAATGTTTCTGTAATTTGTTTGGAAGGAGCATTTTGTTTTTACTGTGGTTTAATCACTGTATCATGTTAAATGGACCATTCCCCATCCAGTATCTGGAATATAAAATTCTGTGAATGTTTGTGGTCAGAATGTGTGACCAGTGATAGAAAGCCCTGTAATTTGTGATCATATCTAATCTAGAAATAACAGGACATGCACTACTGCCCTCTGTGAATCAGCTCCCAATCCTTATTAAGTCCTGTCCTATTGTCATCCAATCAACCAAAACAAAATTTAAATCTGTCCTGTCACATCATCAGGCTTTCCTAGGCCACAACCAAGGTGTTTCACAATACATGAAGGAAAGAAAATCTTCCCTCAATATGACAAGACTCCAAACTCAAAGGTTCCAAGATTATCTACACGCACAACCATTGAATTCAACTTTCTAGAAACAAATCCTAGTCATAACACAACAATTTTTGAGCACCAGCATAATAAACTGAAATTACTGAATCATTTTTCAATAAAAAAAACCAACAATTATACATATCTACACTCGAAAAACTAAAGCCATCCATTTCCAAATTGTACAAAGCTAGGACATAATTGTACTCACCACTTCCACTGTGACTGCAGGACTGGCAGACTGAGTGTTGACAGCGCACACAGTCAAGTTCACTTGGTTCCCTGTCACCTCCCTATCCAACATCCCATTTGTACTAATCATTCCAGTCTTCTTGTTCAAAGTGAAATAATATCCAACATTCATGAGCGAAGATTTTGTATCCACAATATAAAATTCCACATTAGCTTCTGGACTTAAAATGGAATTCACAGAAGCGTTCACATTTTCCCTAATAGAGAACATGTACGGAGTGTTTCTGAATGGAGGTCCTGTACCAGTACCATCACTCTGAACCAGTATCACAGTGATGGTGACAGTTGTGGTCCGAGCAGGACGTCCTTCATCTGAAATCTGGACATTTAGCTTGTACATTGTAGGATGCTGAGGCAGGTTTTTTGTCAGGTAGAGTTTCCCAAGTCTACTGTCCAAATTAAACTTGCTGTTTATTTCTGCATCACTCATGAGCTGAAATACAATAGTTCCATTACTGCCAAAATCCGGATCAGAGGCAAGTATAGTCCCAATATGACCTTGACTTGTAGGGTACTGTATTTTGATTGCTGGTGCACTTCTTAAGATTGGGTCATTGTCATTTTCATCTAGAACACGAATGGAAAATGTTTTTTCTGAAGTAAGACGCTGACTGGAATTGGGGGCTAAATCTGTGGCAACAACAGTCAACATATACAAGGAAACTTTCTCCCTGTTCAGTGGGGTCTCCAAACGCAGTCTCCCATCATTTTTGTTGATGTAGAAATTGTTTCCAGGAGGATCTTGGCTGATGATGTGGTACTCAATATGTCCATTTAAACCATTGTCTTTATCATTGGCAGAGATCTGTCCAATAGTAGTAAACTGCTCGGTACTTTCCGAAATTGACAATACGCTGAAATCAGTAACAAACTTGGGAGAATTATCATTGACATCCATGATCCGAACATTTAAATCAGCCTCTGAGGACAACCTTGGATCACCTTTATCTGTAGCGATGACTTTGAGACTATATAATTGCTTTGTCTCAAAGTCCACTAGTTTGGCTAGGTACAGGTTTCCATTATGACTGTCCAATACAAATGTCCCATCTGATCCATTCAAAGAGTACTCAATCTCGGCATTGATGCCCAGATCTGTGTCATCTGCTGTGACCTGAATCAACTTTTCTCCAAGTTTGGTGTTCTCTGGGATATTGACTTCATACACAGTAAGATGGAAAAGTGGGGTGTTATCATTGATGTCTAGGATGTTAATGATGACTGTGGCGGTGGCAGTGAATGTTTTGGATTTGCCATTGTCTGCAGCTAGTACTTTCAAACTATACAGATCAAGAGTCTCGGTGTCTAGGTTTCCATTCAGGGAGATTTGCCCAGTTACTGGGTTTATGTTGAACATCTCATCAGTATCTCCATCAATAATTGTGTAGGTAAGAGCTGCATTTTCCTCCACATCTAAGTCTGTTGCACTTACTTTGTACACAAATGAATACTTAGCCAGGTTCTCTTTCACTGATGTTCTGTAGATGTCTTTATCAAACTGAGGCGGGTTGTCATTTTGATCCAAAATATAGATGTGCGCAATTACTGTATCTTCTTGTCTCCTGACACCATTATCTATCACAGTCACATCAACACTGTAGTAATCCTTCCCAGTCTCAGCTATCAGAGCCTCTCTATCATATGTCTTCAGAGTTGTGATTTCTCCAGTCTGGAAATCAATGGTGAAATTGTCCTGATCTTCTGCTAGTAAGAAAGCAAGTTCTGCATTTCTACCTATGTCCGCATCTGAGGCTTTCACAGCCCCAATCTTCTGTCCAGGACGATCGTTTTCAGACACGTAAAAAGAGTACGTCTGGTTGAGGAATCTGGGTCTGTTGTCATTACTGTCCAGGATATGGATGGTGACATTCACCTCTGAAGTTCTGATGAGAACACCATGGTCCTCTGCCATGATAGTCAATTTATACAGGTCTCTTGTTTCCCTATCCAGTTGCTTAGCAATGTACAGTTTTCCATCAGGAAAGATTCCAAATTTCCCATCCCCATTTCCTCGTGTGATGTTATAGATCAGGTCAGCATTTCTGCCTGAGTCAGAGTCTGTGGCGGTGAGGGTGTGAAACTGAGTGTTAACCAGAGTGGATTCCTCCAGAGTTATGGCATAGTCCATTTTGGGAAACACTGGGTTGTGGTCATTGACATCTGTAATATGGACTTGCACAACCATGGATGCACTACTTGGAGAGGATCCTGAATCTGAGGCAGTAACCGTCAAATTGAATTTGGAACCATAGACCTTCTGGTAAAGTCGTGTCAAGGTGATCATTCCTGTGTTTGGATTGACTTTGAATAAGTTGGTATTAGTAGTTAGTGTGTAAGACACAACACCATTGGCACCAGAATCCTCATCTCTAGCAAAAGCATAGTAAACTTCATGGCCCACAGCACTGTTCTCAGGAAGTTCAATGTCAACGAAATTATATTTAAATTCTGGTGTGTTATCATTCTTATCCTGCACTGTTATAATGACCTTGACATTTGCTGAACCACCTTGACCTGTTGCAGTTACACTGAGTTCATACTGGGGAATATTTTCTCGATCCAGTGATCTGGTTGTACGTATTTCCCCTTGCTGTTCGTCAATTTTGAAATTGCCATTGTAATCCCCATCAGTGATAGCATAAGATGGAGTACCACTACTAGACACTGCTACTGACCCAACAAACTGGTTCTCAGGAAGATTTTCCATTACTGTAAACTGGTATGGGTCCCTGGTTAATACTGGCAAAGAGTTTAGAGATGTTACAACTGTTATTTTTACAACAGCATTCACGGCTGCCCTGTGCACAGTATTTGTGTCTCTGCAGGTTACTTGCAAGGAGTAATTCTGAAGGGTTGAACTCTCAAATACATTTGTGGTACTGATCCAGCCAGTGTTTGTATCCAGCACAAATTGTGAGTAGTCATTTGCTAAGGCATAATATATTCTGCCACCCTCTCCCAGATCTGGGTCAACAGCTTTCACTTTCACAACTTTTGTACCTGAGGAAGCTGATCTCAGTATATTAGCAAAGTACTTTTGTGGATAAAATATGGGCACATTGTCATTTTCATCATCCACTGTGAGGAGGATTGTAGCAGTAGATGACAAAGGCAGAACAGACTGATCTCTTGCAATCACTCGGATAACATAGTAACTGATGGTTTCTCTGTCCAGTCTCTTTAGTGTGATGACCCTGCCAGTTTGAGATTGTACACTAAATGTGTTTGGATACAGTTCTTGAACTTCCTGGTGAAAGCTATAGTCCACTGTTCCATTGACTCCAGTGTCTGTGTCCACTGCTGTCAGCTGCAGTACCTCTGTTCCCAACTGCTGTCCCTCTCGCAAATGGACTTGGTAAGAGGACTGGCTAAATGTCGGCGTTACATCATTTTCATCACTGATTCTTACCGTCAATTTGGTGTAACTTATGAGAGGAACACTTGCTCCATCTTGAGCTGAGATGTTCATAACAACTTCTGTGGCCAGATTGTATTTCAGACGCTTGTTCAGTATCACTAGTCCAGTCTGTGAATTGATTTTGAACCAGCCCAATGTATTTCCAGACACAATTCTGTAGGTCAACTGAGCATTGATTCCGGAATCTTTGTCTTCTGCTACCAGGTTAGCAATAAAGCTCCCAACAGGCAAGGTCTCAAGGACATTTGCCACATACTGTTTCTGAAAGAAATTTGGTGGAAACTCGTTCACATCAGCCACAACAACAACTAGACTTTTGGTTCCGGTTTTAGGAGGGGACCCCATGTCTACTGCTTGAATGGTAAGATTATACATGTCTACTCTCTCTCTGTCTAAACTATCCACATTTACTAGCAATGCATTAAATTTGTTTTGAAAACTTGAAAAAAGTTTAAAATGGTTGAGTTCATTTCCTGTGATAATTTTCACCGATGATATGTTGGCTGACATTCCTGTGTCTGCATCACTCACTGTAATGGCTACGATGAAATCGCCATTTTTAGCAGTTTCATTCACAGATACGTAATTTTTTACTGAGCCCTGGTGAACTATATTGATGGTTGGTGCATGGTCATTTTCATCTGTGATACTGACGGTTACATAAGCTCGACCATTTAGTGATGGATTTCCACCATCTCGAGCCTCCAATGTCAGAGAGATGCATCCAGTTGACGAGCAAGGTTGCGCTCCCCCACACACAGTCTGGCAGAGCAAGGGCGTCCGAGTGGTACGAATTTCTCCAGTTCGTTCATCAATTTTAAACTGTTGCGATTCGTCAGTCATTGTATAAAATACATTTCCATTTTCTCCGACATCATCGTCAGTTGCATCTACTCGAATCACAAGGGTATCTATTGGGGAGCTTTCATTCACTGTTGCTGTGTATTGACTCAGTGAGAAAATTGGTGGGTTATCGTTGGTGTCTGTGACATAAATTTTTACAACTAAGTCTCCATACAAAGGCATTTCACCTTGATCAGACGCGCGGATAGTTAATTCATAAGAATCTTTTTCTTCCCGATCTAGTCCCGAAATAAGTTCTAAATACAAGACTTGTCCAAATTTTGAGGGATCAAATACTGTTATAAATTTATTGTCATCATTTTTCACTATTTCGTAAAGTGTAACATTGCCATTCCTTTTTATGTCTCTGTCTATGGCAGTATCGAGTCTGATTTTATACCCAATGTTAGCCTTCTCCGAAATGTCCCTTTGGACTGGACTCTGTGGAAAAGTGGGTGAATTGTCATTTATGTCTAGCACCGTAATGTAGATATCAATGGGAATTTGTGATAGGTTTCCTGGGGGACGACCAATCACAAGAATATTGAGTCGATCTGATGACAATAATTCTCTATCTATTTCAATTTTGGTGGATATTTCACCAGTCGTGGGATTTAGTGAAAAGTATGGCTGTGCTTCATTGAAGGTATATGAATATGAAGTCTGGACTATCAAATTTCCTACAAAAGTACCTGGGGGTCGCCCCTCGAATACCGAAAAGTTTGTGCCTGGCCCTTGTCCCTGGGCATATGTCACTAAGAACTGCAGCACAACCAGCACTATTACTGTCCATCTTTTCCGCGCCGGGGTATGACCACATTTGGCACATTCGAAAATTCCCGATATTTCCATCTTTAATACTTGCTTTGAACAGCACCCATTATCACTTTCACAAATCCTCGAGAAGAAATTTTTGGTGTAAAAACCTCGTTAAAGGATTACAATTTTCCTCACAGTATTTAGTAACAGTAGTTTTCGAAGACTATGTACACATTGCTTTTCGGATTTTGTCCCTTTTATGTTGACACACTCCAGAGCATGGTCGCTGTACGTATACTACACCTGAGAATGGATAAGAAACTTCACATCAGTCCTTCGGTTTTTAGTAAATCCACATAATGATCATAATTTCACCTCATCTTCATAATTTCTGTGTTTGTATCACTTCGCAAAAATCCACTAATTTGTATTTCAAACACATTCATCGCCTTCGATAGTTCGCTCCGTCATGTTTGTTCACATTTCTACACAAAACAACAGCTACCTTGCGTGACGTCACACAGCACCGCCTTCAGGTAACTGATTGACGGGAGATTCAATATCGGGGGTTCTCTCAACGGAGGTAATTTCGGACAATAAGAATAATTAGTGTGATCTAAATTTATAATTATTAGCATTCTTTTAAGAAATCCACATGCATGTACATGTAGATTAATATTGTATTTTAAGAAATATTGAACAAATTGAATCGCAAATGATTATACCCTTAGAACCAGAGACATAATATTATGTAACTTTGATTTGGATTGTTTGAACAGTGAGATTAATTTATTTTCAGCTTCTAATGATTTATTTCATTTGAGCATCCACTGCATTTCTCTATAGGGCATTTAAAAACATAATCATGTGGTCAACTATTTTCAATAATTTATCACCTTGTCATTGACACGGCCATAAGGCGATATTCATCCGGGGAAAATGCCACAAAGAGAAATCATTACAGGTACGGGGTTAATGAGGTGACAGGTGTATAGGTATACCTATATATATATTGATCAATGTCTTAATCACTCACTACACGTGTCATTGTGTGTCAATATATTGCTGTTTATGAACATAGATATGAAATACATTTTTAGCATCTGAATTTTTAAACTTACAATTAAGTGCATGCTAAACAATTCAAACTTTCTCTCCAGGTACAGATCCCATAAGCCGTTCCCCTCAGTCTTACACGACGGAATATCTTGCAGAGACACCAAATTTTATACGTATGCATCATGTACGATAATCACACATGTAAAAAAAAAAATGTCCCCCCCCCCCCTTTTCCTCAGCTATTTTGAACAAAGTTGTTTTCATTGAACCTTCTGTATCTGCAAATATATGTGCCAGTGATTTCGTTTATTCTTTTAAAACAAAACATTATTTGATCTCACTCTTCATATGTACTTATATTATTTGGGATATCCACAATATTGCAGAAATTGTTTAGCATGCACTTGTAAGTTTTAAAAATTCAGATGCTAAAAATGTAGTTAAATATATTTCGTAGTTATGTTCATGAACAGCAAAAAGGTGAACCTAGGCAATGCCTAGGGCTTTTATAGTTTGTATTAAATAAAAGTGATCGAACAATGTCAATGTCACAAGGTCAAAAACTTTGGTACCAAAAGAAAGGTAATGTGAAAAGGAATGCTCAATGAAATATGAAAGTCAAAAGTAATGAGCAAGATTATTTAAGTCTTGGTCAGAAAGGCAGACAGGACAACAACAATATGCCCCCGATCTTCGATCTCGGGAACATAAAACCCAAATAAATAAGGTTTCAGTAAAGAGGAATACCAATCCCTTCAAATCAATATATATATATATATATATATATATATATATATATATATATAATTAAAGAAACCACTACTTTATGAACAGGAAAATACTTTTAAATCAAATAAGCAAAATATCATATGAAAATTTCAATGTGGATAATATCCATAAATCTTGGATAATTTGTTATAATACAGACCTTGGTTTTAATATGTGCATTCTGAAAGAAAATTTATAGAATGGGAAAAAAAATACATGCAGGAACTTATTTAAAAATTAAGAAGACCCCCCCCCCCCCAAAAAAAAAAGAATGAAAGAAATATAGAGGTTGCCATAAAGCACCCAATGGATCAAGAATTGTTCTTCAGATAGTGATGAAGCTTCTCAGTTTTTATATTTGGTGCATTACAAAATTATTCTTTTCTCAGGTCATCCGCTAGCTACTTGCATTCCGCCAAACATATGAATTTGAATTGAACATATTCGATTGACACAAAAAAAAACATCAAAAGGATTAGGCACAAGTTCAAAAACTTAGATAGCCCTCGCCCATGAATTACCATACATTATGACATAAACGTAAAGCAGACCTTTTCTTTTACGTCTATGATTATGAGTAATATACAACAGATACAAACAGATACAATACAAAACATAGAACATATTTTATTTTCCAATCAAGGGCCCTCAAGGGGCAGCCTGAAAATATATACAAATATTGTATATAATACATAATCAAGTGCAAATACAGTGTCATATATTGTTCAAAATAAATTTTACATGCTTATTAGGCCTAAATATACGATTCTGAAATTCATTTTGCAAAACGAATTTGACAACTAAGCTTTCTGAAATAACGTACACATATAAATGATGTGGGTTTGAAAGAGGGTAAAAAAAAAAAAGTAACGTCCCTGGGTGGGCTCGAACCACCAACCTTTCGGTTAACAGCCGAACGCGCTAACCGATTGCGCCACAGAGACTTATTACAATAACCGCAGTAAACAACATATAAATATTTAATATCTGATTTAACTTAGACCTGTCATGCATTATAACGATTATTTGAAGATATGCGATTAAAATATTGATCAGTATGACGGAAATAAACAAAACAGAATAAAGGAGTAAAGATAATATCATTCGTTTCCTTCACCTAACGAGGCGGAGTATAGCTAGGCGGAGTATTACGGAAACAACCGAGTGCCGAGAACAACGAAGAATAACTCCTACAAAATCTCCACAAAGCTTCTTGAGAGTTCTCTCCCTATTCTCAGCTTTAAGAAAGGCATGGATATCGGTCTCGCAAAAGTTGATTGATTAAAAGATTTAAGAATGTAATTGAGGTATTAAAATACTAAAAAATGAAATTATAAACTACACCAAAAATGAAATTGTAAAATCATACCTACCTATCCTCTTCACTCCAGTCGGAGCATAAGGTCAATACAAGACTTCGCCACTCAACTCTATTTTTTGCTTTTGCCTTAATGTTTTTGCCCCAAGTTAAGTTAAGACTCTTTAGTTCATTTTCGACCGTCTTTCGCCAGGTTGTTTTTGGTCTTGGTTTTTGTAAAATCATACATCAACATCAAAATCAAACATTAGCATCAAAATCATAATCTAGTACTAAAATGAACATTAAAAAATATGATAACAATATATAAAAATAAATTTAATAAAATGTGAAAAAATGGATAGAGATGTAATTTTCTACAGTGACAACGACTTGGGATAGTTTTACTGGAATTCTTATCTCGAAACAGTACTAACCGTCATATACAGAACTGTATTTCAACAGGAATTCTGAATGCATTGCTTATTTGTACTGTTCCCTCCAACAAGACATTATACCAACAACAACCAAAAAAAAAAAAAATAAATAAATAAATAAAAAAAATAAAAAAAAAAATAAAATAAATAAATAAATAAATAAAAATCAGGAGGACTGGTTCACACTGGCCCAATTTTGATAAAGGCAATTTAGGTCAAATACACTCAGACAAACAGCTAGTATTAAAAAAATTAGAATATACATATATAGTTATGAATTTTTGTTTCAAGCAAATTATTTCACTACCCCTTGTAATTTTGCACAGGAAGACTTCAGAATGTACGAGATCAGTAAAATATATACATACATCCCAAAATCCCCCTTTTCCATAGCTGCACTGAGTTCCGTTTCATATTCATATATATTAGCTTTATTGCGCATGTATTATGGCGTCATTCAAATACTCAATTGTTTGTATGTATGTTTGTGAGTTGTTTTACGTTTCATTCAAGAACTGTTCACCCATGTAAAAAAAATTTAAGCTTAAACCTGTCTAAAATTCAATGTATGCTTGTTGGATCGGCACAAAAATTATCAAAGTATCGAAAATTAAATTTAGTGATAAATAACCATGTCATAGAATGTGTTCAGGAGTCAAAATTACTTGGTTTATTGATGAAACTTTGTCCTGGAAAAGTCATATAGAATCACTTATGAACAAGATTTCCAAGAGAATTGGCATTTTAAGAAGAATAAGATATTTGATGTCAAACGATGCGCTGCTGAAGATTTTTAATACTATGATTTTTCCACATTTTACATATTGTTGTACTACATGGAGCAATCCAAGATATGCTGAAAATGTGAATAAGCTTTTTATATGGTAAAAACGAGCTGCAAGGGTAATTCTTAACATCAGAAATTTTGAAACACCATCTAATGTCATGTTTACAGAACTTAACTGGTTGCCTCTATCAGATTACTTTGTCTATAGAAAAGTCATTTTAGTGTATAAAGTTTTACATGGTTGAATGCCAGATTATTTAAATGTTTTTAAATATGTATCAGAAGTCAGTCAAAGGCAAACTAGAAATTCTTATTCAAATATATTGTATATACCCAGGGCAAAAACAGAATATTATAGAAGATCTTTCAGCATTTCAGGGAGCACAGTGTGGAATGACTTGAGTCAAAATTTAAGAAACTCAACAAGTGTTGTGTGTTTTAAGAGAAATTATCTTAGAGATTATCACCATACTTTTTAAGCTTCATTTTGTTCCTATTTATCTTACATTCATAATTATTTCTTAAGTTTATATGTATTTTACTTCTTTTAATCTGTGTTTATTTCACTAATATCTGTCTGTATGTATGTATATATGCAGGACCATATTGAAAACTAGCGTTATCGCTAAATATGTAATCCTGGATAAATAAAGGCTTTATTATTATTATGTAGAAACGTTACCAGTTTTATATGAAGTGCCACTATTCTAACTTGTGCATGTCACTTACGACCGTACTTAGTGAGAGTTGTTTATCATACCAACACCTACCCCGACACGGGACCTCTTTTTTAAAGGTTATATCCGAGAGACCCGTGATTTTTATGGAACGCAAAATTAACATAAACTCATATAATTGAAGATTTCTTTAAATATTCGGAGATATCATTAATTCATTTGATGTGCGCAACAATTGAATTGATGCGCGCATCATATCGATTATTGCATGCATCAATTCAATTGATGCGCGCATCAATGTGGTGGAAATATTTCTCACTAAAATATTAATCTAGAGCTCAGTATAAATGATTTTTATGGATGATCTCTTTAATTCATTCGAAGATATCTTTAATTATTTACAACGATATTATACATATGGAATGGATGCGCGTATCAGTTCTTTTAAAGAGAGCAACGATTCAAGAGTTCATTATAATTCAATTGTGGATATGATGAATTAAAGATATCTCTAATTATTTTTCTTCTCTCGCTATTAAAGAACTATTGCGTGCATCAAACGAATTAATCAGATCATTAATTCTATTGAAGAGAACAATAACTCATTTATATTGTGCGTATTATTTGAATGGATGTATGCTACAATTTAATTGGAAAGAGCAATTATAATTGAATTATTACTTTTTTCAATGGAATCGCATAGTGTGCATCCATTCAATATTGTTGATATCATTAATTTATTTGAAGAAAGCAACAATTCAATTATTGCGTACATCAGTTTATCAGAATAGTTAATCCTATCAATGCTTCAATTAATGCACGCAATAATTTAGAATTTAAGACATCATTAATGATTTGAAGATGTCTTTAATTGGATTGTTGCGCACATCAAATGAATTGATGACATCTTCAAAGAATTGAAAATACCTTTAATTATTTGAGTGTATTTTAATTTGGCGCTCCATAAAGTTTCACTTGTAATGGCGAGTGCTTGACGAAGGAACAGCTTTGTTTGCTAAATGCCTTAGGTTTGACCTCGAGAATCGAACCCGGGCCTTCCGGTTGGGAAGCAAGCGCCGTAATCAATAAGCTACAACGACCGGTAGCGGTAGGACTGTAGCTCTCTTGTCTGGCTGCGAAACTGCAGGGCCACGTTTTATAAAAGACCTTACGACTAAGACCAAAATCTTCTCTTGCAATTATTTTATTCTTTACGTTGCTTATCTATTGTGATTTTTCTGTGAATAAGAGGAGTTTAGTTTTGTTATTTTATAAAAGTGTGATCTCACAAAATCAATTAAGTTGAAAAGTTTTTAGAACTATGTAACATTTTTAGCTCAGTCGTGAGTTCTTTTGTAAAACAGGACCCTGAATTATTCCAAATATTCAGTGTAACCATATTCTTGTACAGACACATGTATATGGTTACATTGGCTTCCGGTTATAAAACGGCGTTAGACCTGTGCCACTTTGAATCGACTTTATATTATGTACGAATGATTCAAACAGATGCAACTTAACTATTGTATCTAAATCGCGAGTATGACCGATATTTTAAAAGATCACAAGAATTTGGACGCATGACATGATCTGATTCTTAGCTGATTGGATCACTTTTGGGAACTCTTGATCTGTCGGTCCGAAAATCCCATATTCACTTGGGGAAGAATGGTTTATTTCATGCTTTACATGTACATTATACGAATTCCTTATTCATTTTTTATAGCACTGTATTCGGAATTTCAGGTATTTCTTAAATGAAAATAAAATCTTAAAATACTAGTACACCCCGTCCCTATTTGTACCAGATCTCCTAGTGCCGTCTATGAAACCCGGTTGGGTTATTCTTTCATCGGACATGTAATATTTGTGGTGGTGGCTTGACATTTCAGTGTTGCATTCTTTTAAGTTGAAATAAACAAGCATAATGGGAACTTGAAGTGTTGGAAAAGGTGATGTAGCGTTAAGAATACGAGGGCCAATGTAGCTGTGTCACTACGGTATTACCATGTTCATTTGTTAAACGCCCGTTTCACCTTCTTTGGCTCTTACCCAGTTCGGTCAAACAATGGGAGGTTAAACCTCTCTTAATCCCAAATTACTAATTGTGAATTGCCAATCTTCCCTTATCAAATACGTAACACATTAAACAAAGCCTTCAATCTCGGCATTACCAGTTGGAGAATTGAATTCTCATACATTTTCTACAATGACTGATCACCAGACAATATGAATCGCTTATCTGATGTGATAGGGTTTCTTCTACTCATTTCCTTCTTGGTTCTCTGTACAGGAACGGAGCGAGGTATGTCCATATTCGTAGCTTATCTTCTCCACTTTATTATTATTCAGCTTGGGACCGTGGAGGGTGTTGGAGAACTATGTTTTATAGCACAGATACATGTATACAATAATATTGCAATAATAGTATATATACGGAGACTATATTATTTCACTAATAATACTAGATAAAGTATGTTGAAAATATAGTTTCTCCGTAGAAATTATAGGAAAACAATCTAAATTAGGGTAAAAACAATATATATCGTGATAGAGAGTATGGTGTAAGTTTAACATGTTATATGATTAAATTTCTCTATATCATTAGTATTTATCAGGATTACATTTCGTCTACTGGTATCCTTCGGCGTTGTCTATTCTCATGTGTTTGCAGCTCTTCCTTGTTTGATATTTAGCTCTGAATTGGAAAGGAATGTACTAATATTCTACTCATATATGTACATGCATATAATCATCATAAAAATGTTAATTCTTTGCAGACGTTGTTTTTGTTCTGGACAAATCAGGAAGCGTAAGTCAGGATGATTTCGAGGATGCAGTGGATTTTGTTTACAACGTAACAAAATGGCTGACAATAGGCCCGTCCAATATACAAGTTTCTGCGGTTTCTTACTCCACAAACGTTCAAACAATTTTCCCTTTGAACACCTACACAAACAATCAAACGTTACTGGACGCCATTTCGAATTTGAAGACAATATCTACAGGCGGAGGAACTTACACATTTTCTGCGCTTGATCACGTGAGGACAAACGTTCTGACGTCTAGTGGCGGCGCGCGCTCGGGAGTTCCTAAAGCAGTGGTGGTGCTGACGGATGGACTGTCTGCCAATAGCCTCCTGACACAGCAAAGGGCGGCGGAACTACACGCCGACAATGTGGAAGTGTACGCCATTGGTATTGGCAATGCCGCCTCTAACACTAACGTAGAGCTGGCAGATATTGCTAGTGACCCCGACTCCTACTATTTACACACAGTGGACATGTTCCAATATCTCTGTGCTCTTGTTCCGGAACTTGTACCCAAACTAGGTATGATGAACTTCTCGAACAATTTCTCACGTTTTATTTTTGGTTTTCGATGGAATACAGAATTTTTGATATTTTTTGGCAGATAATGAGACCCTGAACTCAGACTTTTTCCGCTGTCCAACCCCTGCTCCAACTACTCCAAGACCTTTGACCTTCTTAAATAAAACAGCAGACGATAACGGGGATTCGACATCCTCTGGTGGAGGTTGTAAGTACAAGGTTTCTTTAAGGATGACGAACCCAGTTTCTTTTTTCAATGGTTATAGATATTTCAGGTCGGAGTTCGAAATGATAAATAGAGAATATTCAATGTTTTGTTGTTGGATATTGAATTTATTTCACGAGTAAGACAGGTTTTATTTGGGCGTGGTGGTAATATTTTCACGTGTTTTACACTTGAGACAACATTTTAAAAAATCCTGTCTCACTCTGCTTTGAAATTAGTAGATATTCTTCAAAAGATAGTTCAATCATTTTGGTATATTAATCAAACATTGTTCCTTGAAACCGAAGGGCGAGGGAGGGTATACATTTTTGCGGGTCTTGCATATCTGGTATAACATATTGCAAGAAATCACACGAAAATCGGTTATACACTGTAGGTCCTTGACGAGTTATTTATTACTTAAAAATACACCAATCTATATATTTTGATGGGGGGGGGGGCAAAAATTTAAATACACAAACAATTCATGATTAACTAAATACAATGTACGTGAATAAATTTACCAACCGTCAAACTTTAGTACATGCACATCTTTCCGCTCAGAGCTTAACTCGATTTAGGTCCGTCATCTTAAATTAACGAAATCTTCTGAATACCTATTTTGCCACATATATAACTGTATACATGTACTCTTTCACTGTATTTCACAGCGTCGGCTGCAGCAGCTGCCGGTGGAGCGGTGGGTGCCGTGGCCGGAGTGGGACTGGCGGCAGCAGCCGCCTACGGGGCCGTGCAGTACGCAAACTTACTGTAAGTTTTCATGACTAAATTCCGGTACTAATATGTCAGGTTGGTGCTCAAGACTGTCTATCCAGTTCTAACATGATTTTAATGACCGGATATGCATATGCAAATTTATTCCAATGTATGAATCCTGTCTGTCTGTAAAGTTGTAAAGACGTCCGGTCTAAGTAATTTGTGTTCGGTTATGTTTTATTTTTGTTGTATTTGACCAAGCTGCAGTTTTAAAATGTACTCCTTAACCATACCTCATTGCGACAAACAGAATCCTTCCCTTGGCGTTAGCGTTTGGATTTACGTTTGGCTTGATTTTAAAACATGTTTAACAATAGGCCATGATAGGTGGTCACTATTCCTTCGCCAAGCACCCGAAACTAGATGTGAAATTCAAGTCTTTTAGACATGTCCTTAAAAACGGGTTTCCCGTGTCACAGTAGGCGTTGGCACGATACAGAACCTACACTGCTACTGCCCGGAGTGCCATGCATAGGTAAACATTTTGTGGCACTCTCCTTAAAGCATATGAGTGAAAAATTCTCCAATGGTACATGTACATTTATCACCATACAAACAAAACATGGCATATAAACAGAGATCCCTATACCTACTCTATACATACATTGTAAGATATTGATAGTATGATACTTGTTGTACATGGGCCAGACTGTTCTGTCGGAGTTCTGCTTTGCAAGTCGGTCATAGCATCCTTTACAGTTCTCGTGTAACAAACCTACATACTCCTGATATACTATACATGTACTAATGTTTTCAAGGAAGGAAAAGACCATTTCTGTGGAATCTATTGTTTCGCAATATAAAGAAGCACCCCTAGGACAAAGTAACACCAAATTCCGCCCCACTGGTTCACAGTTCACTGACGCCTTCACTATTAACAAAGTGGATGTTATACTCTCTCCAGCACCACCCCTCATCACCTTGTGATTCACGCATCATACGTGAGCATCTTAGAATACTTAAGTAGATGTACCTATGTTTGCCACATCCATTTTACAAACAACAACAAAACGACAAACAAATAAACAATAATAGTAATATATTTGAAGTATGGAATGATGGGTGAACTTTTGTTACCAATAATGAATTGTCCTTTCCTACTACACTACTGTATTTCAAAGCTTGCCTGAAGTTTTATTTTATTTACAGAAAGGCACAGGCACCTAACCCGTTCGTTGAATCGATAGTGGCCCAGTATAAGGATGCTCCTCTAGGTCAGGGTAAAGCCCAGTGTAAATACAAGTTTACATTCTCGGGGATTCCGCAAGGCCCGGCCATATCGTCCAAACCCCCCGCCGTCACGGCGTGGATATAACTTGGAGTGGTTTGACTGTATTTGAGGGATTTCTGAGCTGTGGTTACATGTAGTTTATTATGATTAAAGAGAGATGATTGCAACACGCATCAATTGTTCGGAAGCCATAATCTTGTACTATCACATGGTTTATTAAAGACATGGTCAAAGTTTTGGTAATTCCTTTTAGCTCACGCGATCCATAGGCTCAAGAGAGTCTTTCTACAATTTCGTCTTCGGTTGTTATCATCCGCGTTATATGTTTCTCCCTATATTTAGAAATCTGGAACTCTTATAATGACTAAGTTGAAGAGGACCAATTTCAAACAGACTTGTTGCAAAGATTAACGAGTTCGGGAAATTATAAAATCTTGTTCAAACGAATGTATGTTGCTTTAACAATATTGCTCTGGGTCATATAAATTTGTTGATAGAGATATGATTTACATAAGATGACGAAATAAAAAAGTGTATTGTAGAAATGAAGCTATGCTTAAAGGCATAGTGTCTAAGATATTGGTAAAATTTTGCATGCTCCAAAAAGGTGGCGAAATTAAAGATTATAGCTAGAAAATCACAAAAAGTTCTTCAGAATGTTTACAAACACATTGGATACGATAGTAATTACAAAATAATTCCCTGTTCTCATTTGTCAAAACCGGTACCCTGTTGACTTCGCATCTCTGTTTGTGAGTAGCCACCAATCAGCAGGGTACCAGTTTAATATCTTGTCCTCCAGACAAAATTTTTATAAAGGGCCACATCGTCAAAATGACTTCAATTTCAAGGCGCTGCAGCTATAGATAACTCATAATTAATACTACAAATTTGTTTTTGGAGTTCTTCTTGCAAAACATTGTGATGTCATTTGTGAGATAAAAGATAGACACTATGCCTTTATATTCGGTTTGGAGCAGGTTATGGTGTTGGTTTTTCTTTTTCCGCTTCGCAGTATATGATGCGTAATCTACTACAACCAAACTACATGTATTTCATAACATATAATGAAAAGTGAAGGTAACGAACAGTGATCAATCTCATAATAACCCTTTTAAGCAATACAATATAGTATTTGCGAAATACTGACTTCAATTGAGACTGTTGAAACCCTTGTGCCATCAACTTGTTTGTCAGCCTGCCTCGATTTAAAAACTGATCATACACAGAACAAGCTCTTGCGTATCGAATCAGTTGAGAGATATAAACACCATATGCGGGTGATAATGGAATATTGCTACATAAATATAGGAAGTTGAGGATGGAGAAGCTGAAATTATCCCGTTTATTATAAAGTTGAATTGTTAGTTTGCCTTTAATATCTACTTCAATAAAATAACTGAGTAGGAAGCAGGAGTGGACGAGTCTGTTGTGTCTTTTATTTCGAGTTCACATGGATATATCGAATCGACATATGAATAAAAAATTATTGTTGATAGATAAAACGTCGTCTATATATCTAAATGTCACATTGAAGGCCACAGTAATGTGGTTATATAATAAATTCATTCCTTAAATAATTTAACATATTTATAGAAAAAGTGTTAAAAGCTAAATATTCAAAGAATGTACATAAGAGTGTAAATCATATTGTACAGGGGTTTAAACAGTCTCGATTGAAGTCAGCATTTCGCAAATGCTATGGTCGTTATAACGATCTAGTTCGTCAATACAACCTATCATTGGGTCAAATGCTGTCTGACGTTTCATACCGATTGTTAGGCCGTTCTTGGCACACTGATTTTGACTACGGATAACTCCGTTTGCCTGATCAGGATATAGGGCTCACGGCGGGTGTGACCGGTCGACAGGGGATGCTTACTCCTCCTAGGCACCTGATCCCACCTCTGGTGTATCCAGAGATCCGTGTTTGCCCAACTCTCTATTTTGTATTGCTTCTAGGAGTTATGAGATTGATCACTGTTCGTTATCTTCACCTTTATAGGAGTGATGAGATTGATCACTGTTTGTTATCTTCACCTTTATAGGAGTTATGAGATTGATCACTGTTCGTTATCTTCACCTTTCATTTGTTCTTAAGGGCTAAATCTTCCCAAGTCGTTGATCACCAACCTTGTCGGCTACACAATCTTTCCAATAAGGATAATTCAGAATCGTCTTTTTAAAGATATATTAATTGAAATGTTTCAGAATAACATGTAAACATATTTAGATGTGTTGTGTACAATATAATTAATCGTCTTGGTTTAGTGTGGGGCTACATTTGCTCAGTTGGTTGGATTTCCTTTCGTGGAACACAAAGATCATTGCACAAGTATTTAAATCAATTGTGCAGAAGATTCATTATCGAAAGAAAACTACACCATTATACTTGTGTTCACAACCATTTAATGGAATACTATGTAAAGTAGTACAAACAAGGAGGGTGGGGTGGGGTTAATTCAGTGTTATGAACTATTGTATAGAGCGGGGTACTAAGTATACTCGGAACATGGACGTTTCGGAAGTCCCAATCCACCTTGATCCATACATTTCCCACTTGAAAATCGGAACCTAGAAGTAGTATATAAATTTTGAGAATGAGCAGGTCCAAATTAAGGTTTTAAAGCTTATGCAGTTTTACATTAGTCTTATAACATCTACACTTATATTATTTTATACCGCCACGGTGGTCTAGAGGTAAAGCGTTCGCCCTACATACGGAAGGTCGGGGTTCGAATCCCGGTCGCGACAGACCTAAGTCTTTAAAACAGGTAGTGACAGTTCCATTACCAAACACTCGTCATCAGGGGTGAATGTCACAGGTCCTTGGGTATGACATTATCAATGAATGTCCCGTGTCACAGTCGGTGTGGCACGCTAAAGAACACAAACTGCTCAATGGCCATAAGCGCCAGGCATAGGCATAATTTTGAAAACCTTCACCGGTCTTGGTGACGTTTCCATACGAGTGAAAAATTCTCGAGAGGGACGTTAAATTAGATACATTCAATCAATCTACATTATATAATATATTTATATGAATAAATATTTCTTAACCCAATCTATGACACCTTGAACAATATGTGCATAGAGTTGAGATTGAAAGATTGGTAGTGGAATTTTTTCAATGATAATTATAGTTTAACAAAAATACTACATGAGAGTATATTGAGACATATAATGTACTGTATATAATTGTTAAATAGCAGGACTCTTGAAAAACCATCAGTACGGTATCTTTATGAGCAAGGTGGCTTGGGCGAGACCAATGAACCTCTTGTGAAACGTTTCATGGATGTTTCTGAGAACTCACATAAGCCAAAGCTCCAACCTGTTGAGTTTCTACAATACATGCCAATGAAGAGATACACAGATTCTCTATAGAACTTTACCCACTACGATATGCAGTTTCTATATGTAAAACTTACACGGTACCAATTTTGATGCACCAGATGCGCATTTCGACAAATAATGTCTCTTCAGTGATACTCAACCGATATGTTTGAAATCCAAAATAACTATGAAGTTTTAGAGCTAAATATAGCCAAAAACAGCGTGCCAAAAAAGTGGAGCCAAATTCGTCCAAGGATAAGAGCTATGCATATCTATGTTGTTTGATAAATTCTATCAGGCAATTACATTCATGAACGACATCAGATTAACCCTTGTACAGAGAAATACATAACAAGAGGAAAGAAAATGACAGGATTTTATACAGACATAAATCATGAGCTTTGCAATTATCCCGATCGTGATCAAATTCTAGGAATACTTAACCTTGATATCTGACCTTCACTTGATCATTCAAACTACTTTGACCTTCAGTTCATCAAGTATAGCTATGCCTGCTCCCCGATCCCATTCACTTTGTGAATAAAATATTGATTGAATATTGTTTAACATCCCTCTCGAGAATATTTCACTCATATGGAGACGTCACCACTGCCGGTGAAGGGCTTCAAAATTTAAGTCTATGCTCGGCGCTTAAGGCCATTGAGCAGGGAGAGATCTTTATCGTGCCACACCTGCTGCGACACGGGACCTCGGTTTTTGCGGTTTCATCCGAAGGACCGCCCCATTTAGTCGCCTCTTACGACAAGCAAGGGATACTGAGGACCTATACTAACCCGAATCCCCACGGGACTCATCAAGTACAAAATCTCTATTTTGTACAATTCAAACATTAAGGCCAAGGTTAAAGTTGTGAATAGGTAAAGTGACCCATATGACCCTGATCATTTACATCTTTCATTGAACTGGCAGAAGATCAACGATAATCCACGTAATACTTTTGCGTCCTAAACCTGGGAGCTGTATGTAGGTGAAGTACCACAAATTTAGACCGGGTTTTAGTCAGTACCATGTTTAGCCCTCAGAACCATAGATACCTGCTGCGACACGGTAGCTCCGTCTTTAAGGTCATATCCAAAAGACCCGTGATTTTCACTTTTAAATGACGAGCGTTTGTCGATCTTAGGGTTGACGCAGCCATGGCATGATCGGGGCTCGAACTTGCACGTTTACCTGATCGAGATATAGGGCTTAGGGCAGGTGTGACCGGTCGACAGGGGACGCTTATTCCTTTTGGTTTGCCCTATTCTTAATAGAGGTTATCAGATTAATGATTGTATGTTATCTTCACTCTTCATGTTGGTTTTGGGCATATTCATGAAGAAGCCACAGCTAGTCTATACTTGAAGTTTTCAACACCTGAATATAGCCTGAAATCTATGATTATGAATGTTGCCAATCACAGGACCATAGATAGGATGATATTCCTTCCAAATCATGCCACCAGTTCCTTAAGCTCAAAGTTACAAAGGAAATTGATGCCGTCAACATAAGCAACATTCTTTGTCATAAAAGAGGTCAGTGGTGTATTCCAACTTGTTTCAAGTTCAAGTCTACACCCAGTATTTCCTACAAATATACTTAGACCTGCTATTGCATTCAACCTTTCTAATCATAAACAAACTTTGCAGTGCCTAGATATAGATCAACTTATACTTAATCCACCTATGTGTTCTTGTTTTTCACCTTATTTCAACTATAGTTCAGCCGAACATGTCATTACTGGTGATGTTGATATAGTTGAAAATGAGGACCTAAAAGCACTTATTCCTAAAGGTCCTAAATACAGAGAACCTCGGTCTTTCAATTGGCAACAGAACTTCATCTCTATTATGAATTCTGTCGAAAACTATGCCAGAGGATGGGCTAAATATGAAAAAGAAGAACTTGATACATTGTCAGAATGGATTAAAAGTATCAGAGGAATGCATTGTATTAAAATCCCGTATTAGACATACATGTACCAGTATTAAAACAAAACCGGTATTAAAACAAAAGTACGAACTATCTATTTTTCTGGTTTAGTAAACCAGAAGTGATAAAAGAATCAGATATATTACATGAGGAATATGTTTTGGTTCCAGCTGACAAAGCTTGTAACAACATTGTCTTTGTTTCTAAGGTTCGTTATTGCAATTGTATTTTAAACGAACTTTGCATTAATTCCATTTTTGGTCATCATACTTATACTCCAACTACCCTTTCGAAAGATGAAATTCTTTAAAAACCATGCTTTAGTTTATCCCAGTCAATGTGTCGAATGAATATGAGTTACCCTACCTATACTGGATTCCTAAACTAAATAAAGATACATCGTTGGATCCAGTAAGTGCTCTACCAAGCTCCTATTTTTTCTCCTCACGAAAATATTAACAGCTGTGAAGGAATAATGTCAAACTTACTGTGCGACTACAAATGCCAGAAGTAGTGTAAATCAAATGTGGATTCTAAACAATTCTAAAGAACTTATAGTAAACTTGAAATTACAAAACTTTTCCCAAATCAATAACATTAAAACCTATGACTTTTCAATACTATACATGACCATTCCTCACGATAAATTAAAGACTAGACTTTTTGACACCATAGACAGTTGCTTCTTCAACAAAAATGGAAAACGGAAATATTCATGTCTAGTGATCAGTCATTCAAAAACTTACTTTGTTAAACACCACTCTGATTCCACGCACAAGTACTCTGAAGTTGAAATAAAAAATATGCTAGAGTTCCTCATTGACAATATCTTCATGGTTATTGGTGATCAGGTCTTCCAACAGTCTGTTGGAATTCCCATGGGCACAAATTCTGCTCCCTTGTTAGCTGACCTGTTTCTATATTCATATGAAGCAGAATTTATTCAAAAACTTCTACGTGAGAAGAAAAAATCGCTAGCTGTGGCCTTCAATTCGACACTTCGATGACGTTTTGTCTATTAACAATAATAACTTTCATATGTCGATTTGATATATCCCTGTGAGCTCGAAATAAAGGACACCACGGAGTCTTCCACATCTGCTTCATACTTGGATATTTCATTGAAAGTAGACATTAACGGCAAATTGACAACTCAACTGTATGACAAATGGGATGATTTTAGCTTCTCCGTCGTCAAATTCCCATATTTCTGTAGCAATATTCCATTATCACCTGCATATGGTGTTTATATATCGCAACTGATTCGATACGCAAGAGCTTGTTCTTTGTATAGTCAGTTTTTAAATCGAGTTAAAGTCAGCATTTCGCAAATTCTATGGTTGTTATAACGATCTAATTTGCCAATACAACCTATCATTGGGTCAAACGTTGTCTGACATGTTTCATACCGATTGTTAGACCGTTCCTGACACACTGATTTTGACTACGGATAACTCTGTTTGCCTGATCAAGATATAGGTCTCACGGCGGTTGTTGTCGGTCGACAGGGGATGCTTATTCCTCCTAGGCACTTGATCCCACCTCTGGTATGTCCAGAGGTCCTTGTTTGCCCAACTATCCATTTTGTATTGCTTATAGGAGTTATGAGATTGATCACTGTTCGTTATGTTCAGCTTTTTAAATGGTTTTAAGTTCGTTGATACTGGGAAACAGCTCTGTGTTTCGTGGTAGTAAACAATGTTGTTAATGTTCAAGGAGGCAGGTGGTTGTAATAAAAGAAAATATCAAAAAAAATTTAGACAACCCATTCTCAGCAGATCCTCAAACGTCAGACCAGATTTCCAAAGGACAAGTGCGAATGTCCCTTTTACAGTATTAAACATACTAAACTGATGGTAATTTTATATATGACTCTGTAGACTGCAAGAGACAAAGGTACGAGTGCATCTTTTTGTCCATTACATTCAGAATTCATATACAACTTGCAAATAAATAGCTAGTACAAGACACAGAAACAGCCTGGATAAATTAACTCTCCTAAATGTAGCTTTATGTGAGGAAATCATAGACACCCGTTGCTTCAATAAGAATGGAAACGAAAATATTTATATCTTGTGATCATTCATCCAATGTTCCTATGTTAAACAACGCTTTGATTCTACGCAGAAGTACTCTGAAGTTGATATTCATTTATATGCTGGAGTTCCTCATTGACAATATTTTACGTAGTCTTTTATGAGCAGGTCTTCCAACAGTCTGTTGGAATATACATGGGCACACAATGTGCTCCATTATTAGCTGACGCAGACTGGAGGTTATAAAACTTTTACCGTGCTGATACTCAGCCATGTTTGTTTTGAGTACAACTCTGATCTAGCTTCAAGTGTACTAAAACAATCTTGAGCATGTATTCCATTTCAGTATGGATATAATTACTACATATAGAAAGTACACACCCTATATAGCATTAGGGCATAAAATCACCAACTTCTGAAAATAAGCCAAAATTGATCCTTAGTGTACCTTCTCCTTTTATAAAAGCTGTTGAGTATGAGTACGATTTAGAGCATCGAGTTTGAGTGTGAAAACGTGCTAAAAATGCTTTGTAACCTCCAGGACTGTTTTTGTATTCTTATGAGGCAGAATTTATTGAAAAAATTCTACATGGGCAGAAAAAATTCTTACTGTGGTTTTCAACTCGACATGTAGTTAGATTGACAACGTTTTATTTTCTAATCCTCATTTTCATTGATATGTCGATTCGATATATCCCAACCCCAAACACTATAAAGCCTGTAATATCTGTTTCATATTGGGATATTTTTAACATAGATGTCAACGGCAAACTAATAACACAAGTTTATGACAAACGAGATGACTTCAGCTTCTCCATCGTCAACTTACCATATTTGTATAGCAATATTCCATTTTTACATGCATATGGTGTTAATGTCTCTCAACTGATTCAATACGCGAGCGCATATTCTGCGTATGATAAATTTTCAAATCAAAGCAAGTTACTGACAAATAAGTTGATTTTACAAAGGTTTCAACGGTCTCGTTTAAAGCAAGCATTTTGCAAATTCTATGGTCGTTATAATGATCTAATTTGCAAATACAAGCTATGACTGAGTTGAATGCTGTCTGACGTGTTTCATATTGTTAGACTTTTTTTTTTTTTTGCATACTGATTTTGACTACGGATTACTCCGTTTACCAGATCAAGATATATGGCTTACGGCGGATGAGACCGGTCAATAGGGGATGTTTACTCCGGATGGGTACCTGATCCTATATCTGTATATGCTCTTCTCTTCATTCATATTCTTTGTATGATTTGCGAGATTAATCTTTGTTCGTCATTTTTACTCCGTCAAACAGGCCATCCAGAAAATTTATCTAATTGTTCGTGTCGTCATTTCCGTGTTTTATGTAAGTTTTGTAGTTGACCTTATATCCACTTTTTGGATCCGCTCCTTTAAGGTATCGGGTGTTATTGGAATCTAGTGCTTTTCATATCATTTTAAACCACTTCATATCATTTTGATCCACGTGCATACCTCTTTTCCTGTTTGCTCCATTATTTGTCTCCCTTCTTCTTCTATCTCTTTATTATGTTTTAGAATATGCGCATCTTTATTGCTAGATTCGTCTTTGCTAGTTAAATCGGCTTAGTTCAATGTGTTCAATGCTAGATATAATTTAACGTACCACTCATCTTACTTCGTTTAGGCCTTGAGTTTTCCAAGTCGTATATTATTTTATTTGTACACGTAATCAGGTCTTCTAATTCTCGATCTTTACTATACCTACAACAAAAACGATCTCAGTTAAATTTCTGGCACCTAGCAGCTTTTGGTTAACCGGAAAAAGCATTACCTCTGATTTTAAACATTGGTATAACAAAAAATGACATTTAGTACACATCGGCGTAGTTCTATATACTCGTATATAACATTCGTTCAACAAATAATATGTGTTTTATGACACTTGGTTTTGTTATTGAATAAAAAATTATTAAAATGAACGAACACCTAAAGACAAAATATTATCTAGAGTATCTGTTTTGGAGCGACTTTTTGGCGTGGGTGGATGGTGGGTATTTTTGGACAGTATTAGCGACTTATTTATGGGTAGGGACGAATAAAGATTTTTCTCTCGAAAGAGAAGACGAAACGTTATTCTACGTCGAGTATATTTACTCGCTCGCTTGATTCAATAGCAAAGACAATGATGCCACAACACAAACAGTATTTTTTGAAAGAGTGATGTTATATACATGTAGAAAGAACTGGATATCATATATTTGTGTTGTAAATATCACGTTTTGTTATACTAATGTTTCAGAATGACCCATAAGGTATAATACCATCGTAAAATTATATACCCGAAAGATACTTCTCTCTAAAATATCCATTATTTATCCGTTCTCTAAATTTTCTGTCCGTTATCTTCACTGGATCGTTCTTAACATCTTCGTGCAACATTGAATTCAGTCCTTCAGACATCCGAATCCATGCATCAACGACAAGCACGTTCTCGACCTGTTAATGTTAGTGTCCGGCTCTTCATCTCAAGAGAGTTAATTCAGGACTGTTCTCCGATTCCGCATCCTTTGCTTTTGACAACGTAATATCGAGTTCTCTCCACCAAGTCGAGTTACTCGTCGGCACATATCATTTTCACGTCGTTGTAACAGACGACTTTGAATGTTGTTACTGTTCATTTTTGTATAAGATATTTGACCCCGGATGGAGGATCTTCCATGGTGCTAGTCTAATTCTAAATATGTCAAGATATACACGGTACCTTCTCCTCCATTGAAAAATCATACATGTCTAACGATTTCATTTGATTGAACATTATAAGACTATCTTAAAGTTTTCGGTCACTGTGCACACTACATGCATGCATGTATATAATTTCTATTCATATCAGTACTTTTTAAACAGGGTTGACTGACGTCGTTTTTCACTAAATGTACTTTGTCCAGGCAATCCGAGTTAAAATCTCTCACTACGACACATCCTTCCTTAAAGCAAATCACATGACCTGAAGGTTTACTTGATCACATGACCTGAAGGTTTACTTGATCACATGACCTGAAGGTTTACTTGATCACATGACCTGAAGGTTTACTTGAGTCATTCGCTGTCGTTGTATTGCTATTGTTCACCTTTCACATTTTCGACTTCTCCAAAACCAAAGGGCCAATTTCAACCAAATTTGTCACAAACCATCCTTGAATAAAGGAGATTCAAGCTTCGTCAAAGGGTTATATTCCCTCTCGAAGGGAGACGATACAAAATAGTTTGGCATACTGAAACTATTGAACCAGAATAACTATGACGCACGTGAAGGCTTCCTTATAAAAATGTTTCACGTTTGTTCACAAACTAATGCATGAGGGTTTTTTTAAAATTGTTTTCAAGATTATTGATTGATTGATAACTATATGCAATCATCTTCATGTATTCATGCATGTTGGTTTAAAATTCTATATACATGTATATTAGATTATATTTATGTAAATTATTTGAGGATATCATATTCAAAGAACCACAAATTATATAGTTAGTCGTGTGAATGATGAAATGTAGATTCCGTATTTTCTTTCCATGATCCTGAAACCAAAGCGGACCTAAAAATAAATATTTTTAAAAGCAAATGTTGAAAAGGGGGATTATAGAGTTGACGGAAAGTTTATATTGAAAGATTGTTGTTGGAACAACCGCAATATAACTATACAGTTTAATAAAAATAATATGCAAGGATCTTGAGACACATAGTGTGTATCGTTGTGCAATATCTGGACTTGCTTATCCTTGGAAACCATAACACAGTAAGGTTTTGTATGAAAAAGGATACTCGGGTTAGCGTTGTGACTTACATGTATGGACCTCTTGTAAAACATTTCGTGGGTATTTCTTGCATTCATATATTTAGTTCATAACTTTGCACGCTATCTTAAGAGGACAAAATGTAGGGTATTTAAACAATGGAAACATGGGGTCTTTTAAAAATCACTGTTTTCACATTCCCCATAACACAAACAAACAAAATTACTTGTGTGTCATCATTTATCGAGATGTAAGTTGCAATGAAACATCATAGGTCATAAATGCGAAACATCGGTGAATGAAGATATCTATATATAGTATTATACAATTACTTCCTGCGGGGATTCACAAAACATGCAAAACGAAAGTACATTGGTCTCCATTGTAAACAATGTGAAGAAGTGTAATGGAAAATCACGTAAAAACGTACATTAAAGCAGTGAAAGTATATTGTAAGCCCTTACAAGGAGAAAAATACCAAACCCTTGAGAGAAAATTGAAAGCAGTAGCTGAAGAGGTAGGATTTGATGTATTCAATTTAATGAATGATATGTTTTATTTCCAAGAAGTCTTTATCATTAATTTTTTTTAATACAGATCGATAAAAAAAAGAAAACTTCAACAGAAATACATACTGCATTTTCCTCCTATGAAGATTATCTTCTACAAAATTTTAAAGAGAAATTTGAAAGGGTGGCGAGGGATAAAACTTACCAAGACTCAAGAAAACATCTCACACCGCTTCCGTTGCCAGGGTTAGTATAATATTTAGTTGTCTATTCGGTCTTTATAAACCCGCCTCACCACCAAGGAAATCATCACATTGGTAGGGCGTTCTATCTGACATTGGTTGCTGATTTGAAGAGGTAGAGATAGAATATTCGTCCTGACAAGCATAGTGTTCACCAAAACATACAAGTCTTTGTAGTTGAGTCCATCAATTTAGAGACTGAATTCTTCACGTAGACAAATTGTGAGGGCATCAAATAAATAATGCATTTTCCAAGCATATAACATACTAAACTCTAAATGTGTAATTAAGAAAATGTACATTACATGCATTTGTCAAGAAATTTTTTTAACTGATAGAAAACTGCATATTTTCTAGAGATGATAAAAATACCAATATTGTGTATCTTCATAGAATTTCGTGTAGTAAAACACTCTCTAAAGTATGTGACAAATAAACTCCATCACTCACTGAAGTATTTTACAATATGAAAACGAATTAGACAAATAAGCCCTCAAAATGAAAATTATCAAAATGCCATATCCCCTTTTGTAAAATCAACCAATATATATATATATATATATATGTGTGTGTGTGTGTGTGTGTGTGTGTGTGTGTGTGTGTGTGTGTATTAGCAAAATTTGCCAATAACCCCGAAACGCTTGATTCAGAGTTACTGCGTGCACCACAGAGGCTAAGCCCGTTTTGGGCCCGAACTGTGGCGTGCACCTTTAATATTGTTTCATATATGAAGTGAAGTCCGTAAGCTATAATAGAATCTTACTTGATCAGTAAATATCGTAAAATTAATTTTAAAAAATCTACTTTCGTTTTCGATAAACTACCCTGAAATAGCAAAAATGAGATAAAGTGGCGGATCTAAGCCAGTTTATTAAATGACAACTTAAGATAATACAATGTGAAGTAAATCTCTTCTTTATCGATGCTTAATTCTGATCTCACAGAAAAAATAAGTTTTAATAATTGTTGAATAAATAAAATTTGCCTGTTCGTTTCTTCAATTCGTGATTTTAGTGTTGAATCAGCCTTATGGATATTTCCAGAACGTGGCAACATCATTCAACCAATCGCACATTCTCGGGCCTTTCCAGCAAGCCGAGAAGTTGCGATTGGTTTCTAACATGATCAGCATAAAATTGTGTAGGTGTTGAATGTTAGTTATATTTATGCCCCCCTTCAAAGAAGAGGGACATATTGGTTTGCACCTGTCGGTCGGTCAGTATGTCGGTCGGTCCACAGGCAATTGCATCGCTTGGGGTAGAATTTACTATATAAAGAGTAAAGGTATAGAACTCTAAATATAGGGTACCCAAGTTAGCTGATGTAAAAACAATAAATTAATTGATATAAAATTCTACTTTGTATTTTAATTTATTCATACATAATCAATCTACATTACTACCAAAGTTCATCCCGAAATTCCGTATACTTCCCAAGATATGCAGAAATGAACTCGGAAAAATGCCTATTATTTTTTGGTCGACTTTTAGCTGGGCCCTGACACTATACGACTACACAGAGTGTTTGAGCATTGTAACAAGCTATCAAATAGAATGTGCAGCATAAAATATCATTTTTAAAATGAATTTCTTACCCCAATTCATAAAATGAAGTCCGTAATAGCTCCAAGTGACTGAAAATTTTAAACCGTCTGTACTTTCAGTTATCAGTCATTTTCATCGGTGCCACTAACTACCCACATTGACATCATTATTATAAATCGTCAAACACCCGTGATAATGTGATTTAGATAAAAATAGACATAATAAGACATTTGTATATTTATAAAGACTTGTTATTACCATAATTTATGTACTATTTTGAATCAATATTGATAAATATTAGTATTTGAGTCTCTAAATCGTTATGGGTCCTTCCATCTCTTTTGGGTAATTAGTCAAAACTACCGTGATGGCTGGGATTGTGAAAGTAGACGGTTAAAAAATTCCAGTCACTTGGAGCTATTACGGACTTCATTTTATGAATTGGGGTAAGAAATTCATTTTAGAAATGATATTTTATGCTACACATTCTATTTGATAGCTTGTTACAATGCTCAAACACTCTGTGTAGTCGTATAGTGTCAGGGCCCAGCTAAAAGTCGACCTAAAAAATAATAGGCATTTTTCCGAGTTCATTTCTGTATAGCATGGGAAGTATACGGAATTTCAGGATGAACTTTGGTAGTAATGTAGATTGATTATGTATGAATAAATTAAAATACAAAGTAGAATTTTATATCAATCAATTTATTGTTTTTACATCGGCTAACTTGGGTACCCTATATTTAGAGTTCTATACCTTTACTCTTTATATAGTAAATTCTACCCCAAGCGATGCAATTGCCTGTGGGTCGGTCGGTAGACCACATGTTGTCCGCTCAATATCTTGAGAACCATTCACTTTATCGTAATATTTCATGTGGGTTGGTTGTAAGTAGAAAAGGACCCCTATTGTTTTTCAGGTCAAAAGGTCAATCTACACTGAACATAGGAAGACAATATCTTTCAAGAGAACCCTCTGCTAGACAGACATCAAACTTGGTACACTGGTACATCCTAAGGAGTAGATGACCCCTATTGATTTTGAGGTCACATGGTCAAACTTGGCATAGGAATATACTGACCACTCAATATATACTGACTACTCAATGTCTAGAGAACCCTTTGCTTTATAGACATCAAACTTGGTACACTGGTACATCTTCAGGAGAAGATGACCCCTATTGATTTTGAGGTTACATGGTGAAAGGTCAAGGGTCAAACTGGACATAGGAATATACTGTCCGCCCAATATCTTGAGAACCTTTTGCTTGACAGACATCAAACTTGGTACACTGGTACATGTTTAGGAGAAGATGACCTCTAACTATTTTGAGGTCGCATGGTCAAAGGTCAAGGGTTAAACTGGACATAGTAATATATTGTTCCTATATTTTAAGAATGAATTGCTTGATTGCCACGAAACTTGGTACACTGGTACAGCATTAGGTGTAGATGCCCCTGTTGATTTTTAGGTCACATGGTCCACTTTTGACATAGGAAGATATTGTCTGCTCAATATTTTGAATTGGTGATGCTACTATCAATTAAATGATGCATGTGTATAACCCTTTTCAATTTTGCACCATGGGGGCATATATGTTTTACAAACATCTCTTGTTATAATAGTTTTAGTTAGGCCCAAATTTATCATTTTATGAAGATTTATGATTATATTACTTATATACATCTCATTCAACGAAGGACACCCCCTCCCGAGACCATGCAACGACCTGACACATCGATAAAATTTTTATTACGACATCTAATATTTTCAATGTTCTTCATTTTTTCCGTGATTCTAGAAGTCACTGTTACGATATGGTGGCGTCCAGTTTTTATTGGTGGAAGAGAGAACCCAGATACAATGTACATGGGAAGAGACCACCGACCTTCGGAAAGTAAACTGGGAAACTTTCTCACTTACCGGCGCGAGCGGGATTCGAACCCGTGCCGACAGAGGTGAGAGGCCGTGTGATTTTGAGCGCGACGCTCTAACAACTCGGCCACAGAGGCCCTTGCACTTGAAGTATCTTTTATAATGCACAGTGATTCCAATGAACTCTTGAATAAATATAGCTGCCCTAAAGGTGTCATAATCGGCCATAAAGTTCAATCCCTAGTAAAATATCCAAATGAAATTCTGTGGAATGCTTCTTACATTCTTCTCGACTTTCAATTGCAAAGCATGGCATATGTGAAAATTTTGTTTAGTCCCCGACCGACGAAGTCGAAGGGGAGTTTAGGTTTGCGCTCTGTCCGTCTGTCTGTATGTCCGTCCGTCCTGCAAATCAGTTTTCCGGACTTTTTTGACGTGCTTGTAGATATTCATTTGATATTTGGTACATTGCTTTGCCATAACAAGTTACAGATCAAATTCGAATTTCGTCTCAGTTCATTGATTTTTCACTAAGTTGTGACTTAGAAAAATAACATGAATTATTAGTTTTCCGGACTTTTTTTTTTTACGTGTTTGCAGATATTCATTTGATATTTGGTACATAGTGTAACGTGTTTGGGTCCGTAAATTTGGATAGATCACGACAATGATAGATAAATGATTGTACATATAGAAAAATGGCAATCAGCAATAATTACGAAAAATGATGATGTGAATAAGAACGAGTCAATATATACATATAAGTCTTAGGATTATCTATCCCTAATATAAGAGCAAACAAATCTAATTAGGCATATGGTCTGTGTCCGGGCAGGTATGTATCCTCGGGACAGGTATGTATCTTATACAAGTACGGGTCTCGGATGTATCTCCAGATCTGTCTTATACCCAGACAGAAGTTAACTACACACATAGAACTTTCCTTGAACTAATCATGCTCCTACCGGATGTACTTAATATACGTGTTTTAGGGCATGCGCCATACGTAAATAGGTAAGAAAATATCAACATCCGGTGTATTTTTAGAAGCGGAAGCACGTGTATGTAAATTTTCAGTAAACGATGTCTTGGCGATTTCTACCTTCCCTGAGCCGAGTCTAGTAAGGCTACGTACATGGCGAAAAGTAGAGTTGGAAATTAAAAATTTTACTTATCCACCTCAAGAAGAAAATTCATATATGAAATTAAAAATGGAAGAATTATCAGACGGTGAAGTAATCTAGTTACATGCTCAGTGGGGGCGCTAGGTGCCAAACGAATGAAAGAATCATCTTGACTTACAACAAATTTTGATTTCCTTGTTACGAAATCTGATGTCTCAATATAGGCCATGCCATTGGCAAAATAATCTCTTCAGGATTAGCATTCCCCCCTCTTCAGTCAAGAGCTTGTAGTCTTTGTACAAAATATTGTATTCAGAGGGCTGGATAAAAACACATTTAGCTTAGCACATCAGATGATTTTTAAATTTTGATATAAATGAAAGCAAGTGGACAATAAACATTGTTGACTGTGGTGTAGGGGCAATAAGTAAAACAGTTCAGACAGGCACTGCCCCATCTGCCAGAACAAGTCATTATTGAATCTTGACGAAGATAACTGATGATTTTCTTTTATTGTATGGGGGTTTGTATAGAAATGGGAGCTAAAATCAAGTGTATTCCCTAAATTTGAAAACTTTAGAGATAAGAATGCATATTTGAATCAAATTCTCTTTGAAATATCATTTCAAAAGCCGAGAAAAATTTAAAAATCTAACGAAAAATTACGTTTAATAATGAAAACAATCAACCGGAAGTAGTATTTTTCTCAGAATTTGCTGTAAGGAAATATGATTTACCCAGAAAATGAGGAAAAAACTCTGAATCGGACTTACTGCAATTTAATCGTCAGAGGAAATTCAAGCTACTTACAAAAATCGAAGATTCAAATCAAAATATCCTCATAACAATTATTAGTTTAATCACCGAGTTGGGAGTATATCAATCTCTTTAATCACAACCAGTCGAAAATATTAAAAAATTCATTAAAAATTCATTTCTTGATCAATTTCTATATATTTTTTCCCAACGAAGCGCTTATTTATATTCTCTCAATTTCAGATCAGTGCGCATGTGCAAAGGGAAAATCCCGTCTGAAAATAGAAATGCGCATACCTGATAGGGTCGTATCAATATACGGCCCGCTTCAATGTTGCGACGTCATAGGTAACCTAATTTGCATTAATTATTCATAGTTACAAGGAGCAAGGAAAGTTCTATGTGCGCCTTATATACTGATGCGCATTCGAACTAACCTCGGGCGCTTTCGTAATGCACAGCAATAAAGCCCGGTTTACGTAATAGCTAGATACATCCCGAGCCCGACTTTTCCGAGCCCGACCGTTAATCATCACAATAGCTTTGCCATAACAAGTTACAGATCAAGTTCGAGTTTCGTCTTAGTCCGTTGATTTTTCACTAAGTTATGGCCCATGGACTTAGAGAAATAGCATGAATTAATATGTATACGGTGTGACCGTTGGACCGAGCGAAGCATGTACGTAATGGTCATTGGAATGTCCCAAGTGGTAATCATAATTCCGTTAAGTACGGTAGATTATGATTCATTTAAAAAATATATATATTGAATGAAATTTCCTTGCGGTAAACACCCAGTAACATCTCAATATTAAAGGAGTTTATATGGGGACAACAGTTTTACATGATCCGCCTATTCATTGAACGCGGGAAATAAAACGCAAGACGACGTAAACTATGCATTGTGACGTCACATTTAGCCTCGACTTTTTTTTCTTTTTCAAAGCAAACAATTATAAACAACAATAATACATTCTGTATGCAATGAAAAAGGCCGTTAAAACTAAACTAAATTAACCAATAAATTCAAAATGGTAAAAAAAGTAACCGTAATTTTATCGTATATTCTTATTCAAAGAAACTCATGAACTCGTTCATTTATTTAGTCGTATTACGGTTTTATATGTATTTATTTGCTAAAACCTGTTACAATGATAATTATACTATTCACTTTGAACAAACTGAGTATTTTAATTACGAATTGCACGTCAGAGTCTTCTATTATTGGCATTCAAAATAAAATACGAATAACTGTTGAAGCAGGTCATGAAAAAATAAATGGCGGCGCCCATATGGATCACGAAAATTTTAGTGAACGTATATAGAAATTATCTCTTTTTCTTTTGCTGATTTTGACTTTTTTCTTTTACATACGTGTTACCTTTAGAGCCTTGCTTCGCGGACGGGCCTTCGGCCCGTCCGAGCTTCGCTCGGTATTAGTTTTCCGGACTTCCTGTATGTGCTTACAGATATTCATTTGATATTTGGTACATTGCTTTCCCATAACAAGTTACAGATCAATTTAGAGTTTCGTCTCGATCCATTGATTTTTCACTAAGTTATGGCCCTTAGACTTAGAAAAATAGCATGAATTATTAATTTTCCGGACTTTTTTTTACGTGCTTGCAGATATGCATTTGATATTTGGTACATCGCTTTCCCATAACAAGTTACAGATCAAGTTTGAGTTTCGTCTCAGTCCGTTGATTTTTCACTAAGTTGTAGCCCTTGGTCTTAGAAAAATAGGTTGAATTATCAGTTTTCCGGAATTTTTTTTATGTGCTTGCTGATATTCATTTGATATTTGGTACATTGTTTTGCCTTAACAAGTTACAGATGATGTTTGAATTTCGTCTCGGTCCGTTGATTTTTCACTAAGTTATGGCCCTTGGACTTAAAAAAAATAACATGAATTATCAGTTTTCTGGACTTTTTTTATGTGCTTGTAGATATTCATTTGATATTCAGTACATCATGATGATTGCTTTGCCATAACAAAATACAGATCAATTTTGAAGTTTTCCTTGTCTAGTCTTTGTACCTAAATAGTAGTTGATTTCCAACCATTCCTATCTTTTGTTATAGTAACATTACCATATATACCATGCAGTCGAAAACAACGAGAGACAAAAATCGCAAAACGAATGTAAAGTCACTACAAGTACACACGGTGAATTAGCATAATTAAGCACTTTAGTAAATAATTTTGTGAAATCTTTTGGGTTCGGAAATTGACAAGAAGCCCAAAAATCTTAGGTGATTTCATTGCTAAAACCCAGAAACTTCTGGAGACTTCGCCTCCTGGATCCCCAACAAGACTTTGCCCTGGACCCCCCCGGGGCCTCAAGGCGGCCCCAGACCCCTTGCCATACTTTGTGTACACTTCATTTTCTTTCTGGCTATGCGCCTGATTACTACATTACTTGATAGGCAGTCTTTTTTGGTTGAATAATTCACTTTTTTATAAGCCAATTAGATATCATACTGGAACTCGGATCCGAAAAATACTAAACCACACACCATGTATGGTTGGTGTGAAACCGTGCTTAAGAAATCGATTATTTTCTCAAGCTACAGGTGGCAATTATATTGGAATTTTGATCGCTTCTGGTATGAATGTGCTCTTCCTCCATATCCCATTTTACTAGAGAACCGGCACCAGATGAAGAAGTTGACTGAAAAATGAATTTAAAAAAAAAAAAAAGAAACCTTTAAGTTACAAGTCTTCTTCTCTCAAACTGTAGTGAAACCCAACAGCTGAACTCTGATGACAAGAAGAAAGCTCTTTACAAAACGAATGAGAAAAAAGGTGGTGAAGGAAGCAAGAACAGTACTCCTCAGCCGTAAGTACATGTACCTGACCTGTTCGGATTATCATTATGAGATTGATCACTGTTCGTTATCTTCACCTTGCATGCATGTGTTTATTCACCAATCAAGGACCCTCATGCAGTGGGGCATGTACATTTTAGCTCACCTGTGTCACGTAGGTGACCTATTGCTATTGGTCTGTGACCGTCGTCGTCCGTCCTACGTTAACAAATTCAAATGAACATTTTTAATTTCTTTAAGAAATGAAACTTATAATTCTTAATTTGATGCATGTATCAAATGAAAACTTGGACGGAAAACATCATCAATGCGCGCAAGTTTTATAAGTTTTATTTCTTATCATTTAATTATGATTTTAAAATAGAAAAACAAATAGTTTCTCCAATCAAAAAGCTTCAATTAACGTTTTTGAAATGGTGCGTAGGAATACCTATACGTAACGATGAAAACAACAACAAAATTGGCTGTGTGTTCAGGTCGGGTAGAGTTATTGTGCAGAATTAAATGGATTATAAGTCAAATTAAAGGTACAATGGTGAGAAGCTGAATTAGATATAAAGGAAGAAAACAATTGTTGACTGGATGTATGCTGCATTGCGTTCAAGGAGACGTTAAAGACCGGTTGTGTTGTAAGTAAAAAGCTCAACACCTCTTCATCTAAAACGCACTCGTTGACTGAGCCTCATATAACGCAGTTCAATTTCATTAATATCTCGCAAATCAAAAGTCGCTGCTTGCTCCGTCATGTTATCGAACTCGTAAAGCAGACGATACATACCGGGGACTCGTAACTGTCTACTTCGACCACAATATCTTCTACCAGTCAGTGCCCTACGTAATCAAGTTGACTATTCTGCCACGTCATCACTAAGCGTATGTGTGTTGTTTCTATAAATTCATCTGTATTTTATTAACA